>NC_084759.1:59170217-59465217 GCF_028858725.1 Colius striatus
CAGGGGGATGAAACTGTAAAGATTTTGCAATTTTTAATTAAGAAATTGTGTAAGTATATGAACAGCTATACAATGAACAAAGTAACCAGACATGAAAGAGTTGATGTTTACACAATATGTACAGTAGTAAAAATTCTTTTAAAGAAAGAGCTACCTCCTTTCAACCTACTAGAAAATAGTGTATCCTGGATTACATCTCAGTCTGCTTTAATAAACACCCTCATATTTATTACCATCATCTTTATCAGAATTACCAACAGAGCCACATAAAATTGTAATTGAAAAAAAACCCACCAAAACATCAGTCATTGCAAACTGTATAGCACCTTGAGAAGAGACATGTTTTCTGTCAAATTAAAGAATAACACAGCATATACACTTGGATGCAAATGGAGACATCACTGGAGGAAAAACTTGGAAGTTCTCCTTTCTTTCCAAGACAGCAGCTGGCTGCAGCCCTGTAGGGCCCGAGGGCAAGGCAGAACCCCACAGCTGGCCCTGCAAAGTGGAGCTAGGGCCAGCTGTGCTGATGGAATGATATGATTAAGGATTAATCCACAGCAAGGATTACTCTGCTCTGCCCTGGTAAGGCCTCATCTGGAGTTCTACATCCAGTTCTGAGCTTCCCAGTTCAGGAGAGACAGAGAACTTCTGGAGAGAGACCAATGGAGGGTTACCAAAATGATCAGGGGACTGGAACTGGAACTGAAAGTGGAACTGGACTCTCCTCTTGTGAGGAGAGGCTGTGAGACTTGGGGCTGTTTGGTCTGGAGAAGAGAAAATTGAGGGGGGATCTTATCAACTCTTATGAAGACCTAAAGGGCAGGTTTTGAGAGGTTGGGAAGAGTCTTTTTTCTGTAGAAGGGGGCTGGGCTAGATGATCTCAGCAAATCTCTTCCAACTCCTTCTATTCTGTGATTCTGTGAAGGCAGCAAGTTTCACTTTACCTAATCAGCCAATTAATCTTTGTTTCTGAGTAAGGACTGGCTCTTATCAGGAATGGCACTCAGGTAGGCTGGTGGCAACCAAGCACTTTGTACTTGTGCTCCTTGGTGCTTATTTCTGTAGAACACAAAGAAAGGTGCCCAGTAAGCTAACCAGATTTGAAAAGCATGTCATGTTTTAACCAATGAGAAGGTGAAGGAATTGCTTGAAATCACCATTTTTATGAAAGCAGAGAAATACGGGGTTTCATAATTAATATTGAGATGGCCAGACCCTTAAGAAGAGGCATGAAAATAACTTGGGAAATTATCATATGTCTCTGCACTTTCAGTTCAGAAACCATTCAAAGGCAGACTAACTTGCCCAATGTGATGCAACTGTTCTGTGATGAGTTGCTGCTGCCCTCTCCCTTGTCCTCTGGACCTTCTCCTTTTAGATTCCCCTAGCTCAATCTAAGACTGTCAACATTTGGGTTATCAACACTAAAGAGAATCATGAGACTGGAGTATATAAACAAAAGAAATGTTGAAAGAAATAGAAAAAAAAAGTTTAAAAGATAACCATTAAAAAAGCATTTTAAATAGCTAAAAGAAAAAACAAAAGAAAGAAAATAATAAAAACCTTTTAATAAAAACTTCGACTCCCATCCTGATGGTGAGCAGTATCTTATCCAGTGAGACCAGTCAGATTTCTAACAGATTATGAGATTTCTTTACTGCAATGAGTAACAGGAGCAAGCAAATGGCTTGGGTCTTATTAAACATGGCAATGACAAAAAAAACTTTATTCCTTTAATTTCAAAGACATTTTAAAGGAGATTTAAAGGAATTTATTTAACCTTAGAAATGAAACATGAAAGATTACAGCTGAGTGACAGGATAACACTTGGTCAGTTTTTACTCCAAAGGCTGCAGTGTTAGTTCATAATTTCCTTGAAATATCTGATGACTAGTTCCAGAATTAGTCTGACTGAGATCAGAAACAGGTCAGAGAATTTCTTCATATTACCTCAGCTGTCTGTTTAATAAACGTGAGCATGATGTTTATTATATGAGGATTTATTGACAAGTTTCTCCAGCATTAAAACTCACCAGTAACATCGCTAACATTTTTTTCAAAAAGCACAAAAAAATATATCTTCTCATAAAAAGTAATCTAATATCAGTTTGTAACAGACTTCTGCTCAAAAGGAATTGTCATTGCAGGTACATAAATTGTTTAACAAGTTCCTCTATGATTGTATTTGAGCTGCTATTTTATCAGAAAGTGCCACCTCTGAGGACAAGTGTTTCTTTAAATTTGGCCTTATTTCAGTTACTTCTGACTAAAAATGAGAGGATCTGACATTACTCAACCACATCATTTGTAATCATAAAAAATCTGTATCCTGTTGCATAGACTCTGAGTGTTGCAAAACATATTGTTGTTTACCAGAAACATACAAATCATACAGACACACAATGAAAGTTGTTGAAAATACGTAAGCAAGAAAAATAAATCTCTGACATGGTTTTCACATTATGACGTATTGGATTTAGCTGAAAAATCACAGATTCCTAAAAAAATCCCACAAATTTTCATACACCTCTGTCCCAAAATTTCAATTGTTCTTTCAGAAAGCAGAGAAAGACGAGTTCAACAATTAGATGTATCTAGTAAACAGAGGTTTTAAAATAGTTTATATTATTGTGCCAATGTGCAGGGAAACTTCACTGTTTCTTTTTAATTGTTTAAAGACGATATCTTTTTCTTTCCAGATTTTAGGCCTTAATCTACACAGAAATACCTGTTATGTGTATGACCAGTTTCACAGGTTATGCAAGTATCAGTCAGATTTCACTAAGTGAAACACCGATTTAACTAGGTCATTTTAGGTTAGTCTGATTAAACTATATGCATCATATCTGTGTATTCACACATTTTAAGCTGTAAAGGTTATTTGTAATATTGTATCCAATTATTATGACAACTGAGAACGGTATTACGTTGACAATCGGGATCAACACGTTTTATTTGTTTATTATGTATACACAGTGAAAATACAGAAAGCAGTACTCTCTGTTACTGCCTCTAGGCCTGACCACAGAAGAAATATGAATTATTGAGCAAACATTGCTTCTCAGAAACTACAGACTGATTTTTGCACATCCTGTACAATATTCTAAGAACAATCCTAAAATAATGGAGGCCAGACTGTCAGTAAAACAGTAGGGAGTCGTATCTGACCTTATCCCATCCTTCAACAAAACCCATAGAATGACCCACAAAAGGCATACAGTCTTCTTATATATCTGTTGTAATCTACTTGACAATGCTGGATATAAGCAGACTTAGCAAGGATAGTAATTTTACTTGGAAAAAAAAAGTTTCTTGCACTCTCACAAATATTTCCAACCTTTCTAAAAAGATGTACCCCACCATTATTAGGAGTAGGTCAGTTGGTCAGTACTGTGATAATAGCAACATTTTCTGGCTGCCAAAATTGCTATAAATGCTGTACAACCAAAGTCAATTAATAAAAAATAGTCTTCTCTACAGATATGTTTCTGTGAAAAGGTAAAAGAATATGGTGCTGCAAAAGTAGAGGAATTCTTATCTTGCTGTAGATAGGCTAAGAGCTGTAACTTTCTCATCCTTTTGAAATTATTCATTTCATCTCTGAGGCTATATGTGTTAGTAGATCAGTCATTTTTTTTTCCAAGTTCCAGGTAAGTGCTACAGCTAGGCCTCAGCATTGCTGTAAGTCGAGGTGCAGGAAAACATCATTCTTCCTCTTCCCTGCTTCCTCAGGGAAGACACCAGGGTTTTGGGACTGGAAGGGAGCCCAGGGAACAAAGACCCTGAGATCCCATGAGACACATAGGGAACTGTGCATGTCCTCTGAGCCACTGTCACCGCTGCAGCTAGAGAGTCCATCCATTAGTCCCAGTTGTGCCCTGTCCTAGAGCTCTTCTGACTCAGTCTCAGGTCATTGTTGTGGAATTGTTTTGAAAAACCTTTATTGGACAAAGCAGACAATGCTGATCCTAACAGACGATTTTGGAAACACGTCAGACAGTTTTGTCCAAGCTCAGTAAAGGGCAAAAAGCTTCCAAGAAAATTAGGGTCTCCGTAACATATTGTCTGAAGAGATGTACATGGGCAGAGCAAAATATAGGTTTTATACCAGTTTTCATCTCCCCTAGATCTAGTTTCAGGTCTTAGAAACAAAGAGTTACAATTCTCCAACCTTTTTATCTTTATGGCATAGGAATTACCATTTGACACCACAGCATTGATCAATAGACTGGTTTGTCGCTCTTGAGTCTGACAGCAAATGTTTCAGAAAAAGGTTAAGAAAACCCAGAATGAACAGGTGCAGTATAATCTATCCATGGGGGAAATATATATACCTAACCTCCACTAACTGGTAGATCTCTTACGCCACAGCGTACCATAGGCATACCCTGTATTTTTCTTACCCTGTCTAATTAACTATGAATGTTCTTATTATCTGTATAAAGTCTAATCATTTTTCAAATCCTGTTAAGCCCTTTGCCTCAATTATCTTCCAGCAATCAGTCTTAATAGGTAATTATTTTTTGTATAAAAAGCTTTTCCTTTAAACAATGTTTAAATGTGTTGTTTCCCAGTTTCACAGGCCATCTCCTTTCTCTCATATTACGAGATTCATAAAATGAATCTCCCAGTTTACATTCTCTTTCTATTTAAATTTCCAGTATTTTATCTCTGTTGCTTAGTCCCTCTTACTTGTCTCCTTCCTAGCACAAACTACATCACACTCTCATCTCACACTGGGAGACAGCTCTGGGGAACAGCAAACTGAACATGAGCCAGCAACGTGCCCTCATGGCCAAGAAACCCAATGACATCCTGGGATGCATCAAGAAGAGTGTGGACAGCAGGTCGAGGGAGGTTCTGCTCCCCCTCTACTCTGCCCTGGTGAGGCCTCATCTCCAGTCCTGTGTCCATTTCTGAGCTCCCCAGCTCAAGAGGGACTGGGAACTGCTGGAGAGAGTCCAGTAGAGGGCTACCAAGATGATCAGGGGACTGGAACGCTTCTCTTCTGAGGAGAGGCTGGAAGACCTATGATTCTTCAGCTTGGAGAAGACTGAGAGGGGACTTGATCAAAATAAATACCTAAAGGGTGGGTCAACTGGATGGGGTAAGTCTTTTTTCTGTAGTGCCCAGTAACAGGGCAAGGAGTAACAGACACAAGCTGGAACACGGAAAGTTCTACTTGAACATGAAGAGAAACTTCTTTCCTGTGAGGCTGAGGGAGCCCTGGCACAGGCTGCCCAGGGAGGGTGTGGATTCTCCTTCACTAGAGGTTTTCAAAACCCGCCTGGACGTGTTCCTGTATGATCTGATCGAGGTGAACCTGCTTTAGCAGGAGGGATAGACTAGGTTAGAGGTCCCTTCTAATCCTACCACTCTCTGATTCTGTGTGATTTACGATGAAGACATTTCCACATAATCCTTATGATTTTAGCCCATTGCTATTAAATTTTAACTCAGGCCTTGTTTTGTTTTGCTTTGTTGTTCTTAGATGTGACTACATCATTTAGCACATTCTAAGTTTACATAAGCGTATTATTCTCTTTCCTCTTGTCTATCTTAGCATTGTTTGATTTCTATTACTGATGTTATTTTACAAGCAGAGCTTTTCATTACAGTTCAGAGAGTGAAAAAGGTCTGAATGGTTTTCCTGCATGATCACAGTCACTTTTGATTCCAGAAATCCCTAGAATCCCTGTTTAACCCAAGTCAAGTAACATAACTTCTCATAAATAGCTACAATTACAAAAATTTAGTGACAGGCTTTAATAAAAGCACTTTTGATCTCAGAATTGTGTGCTTCTCTATTCAGGGTGTCTTGGATTTTTTTTTAATAAAACATTTTATTTTGGGATTCAACTTTTACTTTAAATGTTTTGCCTTTCTAGAGAAACGGTCAGTGCAAATCTTTCCATGTGTGTTGAGATCATACAAAATTGTGACAAAAATGAATGCATGTTTGTGTATGACCAAGGGAGGGAAATAAGGAAGATTGTCATTGCTTTAGAGTCAGAGCTCTTCCCCAGGATGAAAAGTGCTGAGGTTCGGGATCCTGAGTGTTGAAGTCCACTGATATGTGATTGGATCTCCTGTTTACCAGGAGCTCCTGGCATTTCAACAAGAAGTTGGACAAGCTGTTCAAACATCAATTTTTCATCCAAAGTGCAGTTCTTGATTTTTCATTTGTCAGTCCCATCCCTTGGAATCTGCTGTTCTGCTGAGACTTTCAGAAATAGACATTTTCTTTGCAAAGGCTTACTTGCCCTTGTTATGTTACATCCATCACAGCATTTTATAATTCTAATTTTGGTTACTGCTCCAGTTAATTCACTAGTTACTGAAGAACTGGTTTATCTGCTTTCGATCTCACGAACGTCCCTTATGATATTTTTAAGAAAGAGATGCAGCATTTACTGGCATCACATTATTTGCTACAGAAACTGATTTTACTGCATTGCTTCGTGTTTCTACCCTTCTTTCATCTTCAACCTCAGAACTGCTACGTCAAACATAGTCATAGTATTTATTTTACTTATGAAGGTTAAGCAGTATTTGTAATGAGTACACAAACTTCTCTAGCTACCTTCTTGCTTTACTCTTAGAGATACATTTTAATGGACATTTTTTACATGCTTCAAGGGACCAAAGTGGAAAATTATTATTTGGTTTTTTTGGTTTTTGCTTTGTAGTTGACTAAATAAGAAATATGGGAAATCTGGCAAGGTAATGTAAGTCCTTCGCCATATGTTTAGAGGGGTCTGCATGGAGAAACAGGCTGCTGTGCAGCTGGCAGCAGGGTTAACATGATTCAATGAGCCTCTGGTGCCAAGACAGGGCTCAGTATCAGGAATGGCAAAAGTCTGTCCCAGACATATGATGCTTCACAAGCAGGAAGTGCCTAGAGAGGAAAGGGTGGGAGGAGGGCAAGCAGCTGCTGAGAGTCAAGGAATTACAGATGAACGAGCATGTATGGCTCATGCCACCGGTTGTCTGGAGGTGGTCAGATGTAGATGAAGGTGGGTGTAATTTAATTTGCTTTTGCTAACAGCCATGTAAACAGTATGCGTAATTGGAACACAATGCAGTTTGGAGAGGGAGTTGTACTGCTGTGAATACCTGACGTTCTCCATGTGTTTTGAGATACATAGGCAGTACTTTACAAATACATCTAGTGTATGGACTGAGTAGACTCTC
Organism: Colius striatus; assembly: GCF_028858725.1. Lineage (NCBI taxonomy): Eukaryota > Metazoa > Chordata > Aves > Coliiformes > Coliidae > Colius > Colius striatus. The sequence goes on from NC_084759.1 coordinate 59,177,415, forward strand.
CAAGTCCCCAAACACCCCCCAATTACTTAGGAATATTGAAGAAATTTCCCCAATGTTTAAGTTTTACTTGGCAAAGCATGAGGATAGAAGCTGGCATTTATGACCCTACAAGGTGTAAGGCACTGCCTTCTTTCCAAAGGCACTGTCATTTGCTGTGATGCCTCCATGAGTGTGGGTTCAGCAGGTTTCACCTGCATGCATTACATGTTTGACATTTCATCATTCAGGTTTTTAACACTTGTATAATGATGTCTGGTACGTTGCTACTGTTCATATCTGACATGTCAGGGCAGTTCTACATGGAAAGAGGCTTTGAGGAAAACTGTTTAGGTGAGAAATGCTATGTCCCCTTTCATATCATGTTGGTCTTTGCCTCACAGCACTAATTCCATAGCTCTCAATAAACCTCTGCCCTCAAGCACTCCAGATTTCAGTAAAGTACATCTTTATTGTCACAATAGTGGTGATGTCTGTTTTCTCATCTCTACAAACATTCACACACAAGCTAAAGCTGAATTTTGTCTTTCTAGAAGGGAACTGTTGAAGACTTCATCTTCACTGATGACCTTACGCTTGCTTGTGGCAGTACTAAATGAAGATACTTAAAAATGAGCTTCTGGATGTTGTGTATATTATATGTATACACAGCACAAAACTTGGCTACCTGGACTTCAGAAGCCTAATCAGCCAAGTTTCAGAGCTACAATCCACAATGTAATTTGATAGGAACATATCGTCCTCCAACTTCTAACCTTTTCAGGTGCAACCATACCTAATCCTCCTGTGAACAGTAACCAGTATGTTGTAAGTGAACTCAAATTTTGGGTGCTAGCCACTTCTACACCAGCTGAGTGTACTCAGTTTCAATATCTGGCATGCTGATGAGCCTTCTGTCTATGCTTTCCTTGATTGTCCAGGTTCAGGAGTACATGTGACTTGAGTTTGCCAAAGCAGAATCTGCAGTTCTCCTTGACTCAGTTCCTTATGCATGAACCTTTCATGCCAGGGGTGTACAAGTCTCAGCTTTAACCTCTAATTGAATCTGACAAAGTGACAGAGAAGAAAGTACCTAAACTTGACTGGAATTTGTTGACTACAAAATTTTAAAACTCTAAAAATTCATTTGATATAAATGAATTTGACATAAAGATTCATTTGACATAAAAGAATTACTGAATTTCTCTTAGTGTGGCTTTTGCCCTTTTTCTAAGTCAGGACTTCAGAGCTTTGAAGATGGGTTCTTTCTGTCCACTCTGCAGTCACTTCTGGAAAGTGTGATATTGCACTATTAGCTCAGGTATCTTCTGTGCACAGTTAGGGACCACACGCTCTGGCCAGTAACAAGCTCTGGTTTGCTATAGTTTTAAGCAAGGAAAATAAAACAGATGCAAGTAAGTTTTTGAAAGCAAAACCTGGGAAATGCTGTGACATGAACAAACAAAAGCAGCCCATTTGTCTGGCTGAAATGATCTAGTGGAAAAAGAAAAACAACCCAAATGTCCAAACCTGAGAACAAATGAAACTTTTTGCTTATTTCCAAGTAAGGTCATTAAAAACAACAATCAGGTAATGGAAAAGAAAGGATAGATGTAGGCATCAATTAAAAAAATGGCATGGAAAAAAACCTCATTTATTATTACTTTTTTAGACAGCCAAGACTTGAGATTCTTGGGTTCAATTTCCTCCTCCATCTGAAAATATTTGAACCCTTTCCTCTCACTAGAGAGAAAATGCTTAAATGCTCATTGGTACAGAGAGAATGAGCTCCTGCATGATTTTAGGGGTTCATGCATGGTTTCACATACCAGATTCAGATAGGAGAGCTTCAGCTAGAGAGACTGAGAACATAAAACTTTTTCCAGAGCATTCAGACACACTACTTGTGAGGCTGGAGATCCAGGTGCAAATCGACTTAAGCAGAGAAAAGAGTAAGATATAGACCTTCTGTGTTCCTAGCAAAAGCTCTTACTCCTGGAGAAGGGTGGAAAATCAAAGAGTTGTAGTCTATTTTCCTTTTTGTGAATAAATAATTCATCACAAAAATCAGAACTCCCTTTTTGTGCCCAGCCATAGTTTGTAGTGGTTTATACCTTTTTTTACTTAAGAAAAAAAAAGAACAAAACCCACTTTTCACCATCTCTCTCTATGTGTTTGAGTTAGAGAGGCTTTTTTTCCATATGAAAATGTTCCATAAGTTATTCAGAAACGAAGGCAAAATGAGCTCTCATGCCAAGCTGGATGTTGGCTAGTTGTGCAACTGTTTCCGTAAATGCAGGTCATTTCTGGGAACACCAGACTTCTACCATTTCAAACCAGCTATATGGCTTCTCCTGGAATAAAACAAAGTCTGCTCTCTTAAGTATTACCATTCACCTGATACTTCTGTAAAAAAAAAGCTACATATCTCTTTGTCACATCATAAAGGACCCTATAAACTGCAATTTTAGCACCAGGGCTGCCAGAAAATCCCAAGCAAGTAAAATTTCAGAGTTTGCAGGTTCTGGGTGATGATTACTAGGGTGGATATTCTCAGGCATGTCTGCTAGTTGTTGCTTGATGCCTGGGCACTTTTACTCATTCATTGCCTAAACACAGTGTTGAGTCATTAACCTCCTTATTTACACACATGCGCACACACACATATATACACAGGCACGTACGTATGTACACACGTATATACACACACACACACACACAAAATACACCCTGAGCAGCTGGACTTCTAAAAGACTTCTAAGCTATAAACATTAATAATTAATGTGCTCTGGCACCTACCTGCACTATTTCCTTCTAAGTCTTTCATAACATCTCCGAACTGTCTCCTCCTCCTCGCCTTTCTCCTCAATGGGAATTGTTCTGTGGGCACACCCACACGCCAGCACACACGCACGCTCACACATGCATACGCAAACACACGCAGAGTAAACTGGAGACAGCAAATATGCCATTCAAGAAGGCTGTCATGGAAATAAATTCCCAGGGCACTGAGCAAAGTCATTATATACTAAAAAAACAAAGGGTTGCGCTTTTACTTTGGGCTGCTATGTCCCAGCTCTCCTTGCTTACCAAGACAAAGACACACACACACACGCACGCATAAAGTGAGTAAGTTAGAGAAGAAAATGAGTATTTGTCAATTCAACTCCTTCATTAGAGAAAATAATTAAAAACATTATTTTTAAATATGGAAATACTTGGGGGGAAAAAAAAAAAACTCAAACAATGAACAGGCACCTGACCAGCTCTGATAAATGTCAGCTGAGGGCTTAGATCAAACATTAAACCTTCAAATGTCTTGTTTTGCCTAAGGTGGTAATGCATATTCAGCACGGATTAGGAAGCACAGATTTAAAGGTATTTGGGTGCTTAACTCTCATGTTCTCAGTCTAAAAAATAACTTACACTTTCAAAATGTTATAATAACTTTAAAATACAATATCTCATGCTGAAGGGTGTCTCCTTGCAAATTTCAGCATAATCTCTTCAATGACTCCAGGGTAATAGATCTTCCTGCCAATAGGAACCATATAGAGTATTTGCATGATCAAGAGCCATAAACTACACACCACATACATAGGAGATCTGAGGAGAAGAGGAGCACAATGGCTTGTCCCAAGAGGAAGAAGGTTGTTTTGCCTCATTGCTTCAGCTGAGCACATGAAAGGCCAGTACTGTAGTCTGCAGCTTTCACTCTGCTCCAAGGTCTGGGTTGCTCTTTGGTCTCAGCTCCTGGGTAACCTTTAACATTGTTCTTACACAGGTATCTTGCTCAAGCTGCTTGTGAGTCATATGCAGTTGGCGACCTGTGTTCAGACGTTGAGAGAGTGAGAGGGACAGAAAGAGAAAGTCTCCTTTAGTAGGCAGCTAACTGTCTCCATTTAGTGTCTAGAGAGACCGGACTTACAAGGTTGTGATTAGCCTGCATGAACCTGTGTTTTATTAGCCTGAATTCCTCATTCTTTTTTAACTGGTTAAAAAAACCTTCCCTTAAAAGGAAGATGACAATTACACAGAGGAAAGCTGCAGTGTGTTTTAGCCTTTGTAGCTGATGTTGTAGGTTTGTACTTGCAATTAGTAATTGCTGTCGTTTGCTGCTCTGTTGCAAAATGGAGAAGACAATCCCTTCCTGTCTCACAGGGATGCAGTGGCATCTAATGAATTTTTGTGTTGCATTTTCAACTGCAGGTTAAAACGCTGTACATAATGGACAAAGACAGCACTTCCAAAGGTTTTTAAGGAATTAGGAGTGTTGTTACAGACCATCGTTCAAAGAGCACTCTCAGGCTACAGTGGTGAATGAACAGATACAGAAGGTCTAGATGTGGATGGAGGGAAATAGTCAGCTTTTCTTCTGCCAAAGGCAAGGCTTTCTTCTTCTCTTTTACACGTTCAGATGTTATTGCCTATATCTTTCTTTAATGGGTCACAATGGATACACTCTTGTAGATTCCATTTTCTCCTATCAGACTGGATTTTCTCTGGCTACCATCCTCGCAGTTAGCTGATAGATGGAAGGAAACATTGTTTCTTCTTACCCTGTCTAACATCTAGTCTGTGCATCACCATGGATTCACACCATACACCTACTCTCTTTTTCACTTTTTTTATGTTAGGTAATTAGTTAAGCCATCTCTGAGTGTTAGTTCACGGGTTTAGAGAGAATAGTGCTTATTTCTAAATAGGATTGACAAATTTGACAGCCATTAAGAACAACTGTAGCTATGCTTCTGTCCCCTTCCGGACACACAAATTTGTGCTGCCTGTGATTGCCTGGACGGACAGGAAAACCTCCACAGCACACACCTAGTTCACATCTAGTCAGTTAAGTTTCAGCGCTTTCACTGTGTTGGCCATGGCAAGAGACATGAAGACTGATAGGTAATTTCTGTAATTGCACGTTTCTGTGGAACTGTGAGCCAGCAAGTAAGATTCCTGATGTAACAAATATAACAGGGATAAGAAGTGTGCTGTTAAATGAATTGAACTTAACTCCGGTTTAATTACCAAAGTGGAACTGCATTGCAACTATCCAAGTATTTTTGCTGACTGTGCACTTGCAAGTTACACGATATGAAATGGGAAAAGGCCCCTTCACTTGTACAAATGAACACACAGGGCCCAACTGAAAAGAGAAGAAGCACGTTACCTCTGCCAGGCTGCTCAGAGACCATATTTTACTCATGTTCACCTCCAGCCCACAAGAAGAGCAAGAAAGATGCCTTGAGCAGGGAGATACTGCCATTGGCCATGCTTAGTCCTAAAGCCTTGACTGCAGAGGTACAGAGCCCCTACAGGGAGTCTCTTTGGTAGGAAGACCCTCAGGGAGGGCACAGGTATTAGTGGCCTTTGGAAAAAAAAGTCTAGTCCTGGCATAGAAAAACTGGATTGTGTTAGTACTTATGCAAGCCTACGTTTGCCTACAGCCTGTCACAGCTGTTCCTTGGAAGAAAGACTCTTCCCATCACTGCCTCCTGTTTCTTACTTTATCTTGTGCCTAACTGAAACTTTGAACTTCAATCTTTATTAGGAATAAAATAGTTATCAGAGACAGAGTGCATCCATCAAATATTTATATAAGATCTTACCTAAGATTTTCACTGAGTGTATGGGGGGATAAATTCTTCTCTCATAATTTACTCTGATACACTCTGATTTTGTGACACGGACAGTGTTTTCTACTGCGCTGTAGCAGGTAGGGTGTCGTTCAAGTCCATTGTAAGCATGCATTCTGCTCCCCTTTTGCATCCACCAGGCTGCATTGCAATCATTATTTTAAAAGCTGAATAGCAAAACATATAAGATATATAAAAATTAAAAATGAAAATATTCATAGATAGAATGATTGGGAGCTCAAGCCGACATGGAAAAGGGTCTGATGAAATGAAACTTTGGTCGTGTGAGCAATTCAGATTAAAATACAAACAGCTCTTCCTTCTTTAGTTTGCTGCTTCATTGAGAGCAGTTAAAGAGGCACGGTGTGCAAACATTCCTGAGTACCATCCATCACCTGGCTAACCTGCCTGCCAACCTGCACAGCCATACCTTTCCACTAGCTGTTTCCTCTTTCTCTTCATACCTGTCCTCTCTACCCAGATTAGATCCCTTGTGTAGAAGAGTGAAGAGGGTAGAAGGAAGGAAAAATTAATAAGAAAATGAAGAAATAGTTTCCCTAAGAGAATGCAGATGTGTTAATTTACAGGTATGGTCAATGATGACTTTTCACAGCTGTTGTTTTTTAACACCATCATCACAAAGGTTAATCCTAATGTTTCCGTCTGAAGCAACACCTTCCTGATTTTCTATTTTAGAACATCCTGGTCCATCCTAGGAGTTATTTTTCAGACATACACAAGGACAGGAAATTTTTTAGATCACTGATGGATCATGAAAGAATACCATCAACAGCATTAGAAGTCAACTCTGGTATTGGCTGCTGTCTGGAAAAGAATGATCCGTTTTAGTCTGACAGCTTTTTAAGTCTTTCTTATTTCCCTATGGTGCAGTATCTGCACCATTTGTTTTCCTCGCTTTATGCCCAGCCAGGTTATCTGAGACAATACATAGGAGATGGTTGATATTCAACTACAAATTCAAAAGTACTCTTGCACTTGAAGCACGTTGGGTATGATAAAGGGTCAGAAAGGAATCAAGAGGCTCAGATGTCAGTATACTCCCATACTTCAGAGAAGCATCTAGTCATGTAGAGTGTCCTTTTATAGACACGCTTACATCCATTCCACAGTCATCTGATAACATCCTGCATTTTAGCATGGGAAATAACACAAGAAAGTGTTACAAACAAGAGGAGAAGAAGGATGAAAAGCATATTTGTAAGCACGTGGCAACATAGATAAACTATAGGAATCTGAATCAAGTGAAACTTAGTTTCTTCTTGTCTAATTAATAACAGGAATTCCCACTGCCATTATAAGCTAATGACTTCCCCCAGGGTTGTGTTAGAAGGTCCTAAGAAAAGGGCTCAGAGAGAAGCAGGTAGCAGGCAGTTTCATGAGCTACACTGGGAAGATCTTCCATGATAGGCTGCTCAAAATGGTAGAAGGAAAACAAGGACACCAAAGATGATTCTTAGCAGCACAGCGGGACACTGGTAACAGAGGTTTTATTAAAATTGGATTTACTCTGATTTATGTCTCCTATGACTCTGCCAATCAACTGGGACTGCCTGCATGTCAGAAACGACTGCTCCCCAGGTCCTATTATTAATAGGGCAAAGTGGAGGCAGTATGCAGCATTATTTCTCATCTGCCCTTCTGAACACTGAACTGGCATTTACTCTTCCTTGTTTTGTAGGACATCACTCAGGTCTGGTTAATGCTTTCTTACTTCATCCAAATATGTGGCTCTCTAGTTTCCTGTCGCTCCTTTTGTTTTGATTCTTCTAGATCAAGTAGAAATGAACTTGATTGATTTAGGATCAAACACAGATGTTTGTAAATACCTTTTGTCAGATATTTTGTGAGATTTTTGGAGCCTTATAGTCTACAAAATGATTCATCAGAAATGATTCATCTTGAAATATTGGAATATCTCGTTTCCAAACAAGTGTATCAAAAGAACAAAATGAAACAACAATCTCATATTATCATCACACAGTAAGTGTAAAAAGATATATAAAACCTGAATATGTATGCTTAATGTTTTAAGTAGATAAAACTCTTAATTTATGCTCCTGTTAATCCCTCAGGTTGTAAGGAACAAAGTTAGATGTGATATCACACAGATGAACCTCAGGCAAATGCCTTGTGATGATTCATTGATGCTTATCCAACTGGAAGATATAAAGTAGTGAAGAGGAAATGCCAGACACTGAATTTGAAAGCTTTCATTCCTCTTTTTTTAATAATTATAATTCTATGTCAAAGGTTTGCATTTAAAATACATGTTATTATGTGCAAAAATTTGGCACGTTATTATTATTTCCTCTCATGAAGAGAGGAAACAGAACTGACTTAAACCACAGCTCTCTTTTACACTTTGGTGGAATAAAAAAAATCTAGTCCATTTTTCCCATTTTGTTCAATTCCAAAAGTATCATTTGAGGAGATAAACTTTAAAGAACCCCACATAGATCCATGTTTACTATCTCAAACTACTTAGATGTCTTCTGCTCAATCTTTTCAATTCTATAGGGAAGCCCAGTTCCTGAAGGATGGTAGGATAGTCTGGAGAGCAGAAGACTCCCTTGTGGATGAGGATGTGATTGGAAACCTGTTGGGCAAGCTTAACAACTGAAGTTCACTGATGACACCAAATTAGGAGGACTGGCTGATTCCCCAGAAGGCTGTGCTGCCATTCAGCGGGATCTCGACTGCCTTAAGAATTGGGCACAGAGGAACTTCATGAGATTCAACAAGGACAAGTACAGAGTCCTGCAGTTGGGAAGGAACAATCCCATGCACCAGTATAGGCTGGGGATAGACCTGCTGGAGAGTAGCTCTGCAGAGAGAGACCTGGGAGTCCTGGTTGATAATAAACTGAACATGAGCCAGCAATGTGCCCTTGTGGCCAAGAAGGCCAATGGCATCCTGGGATGCATCAAGAAAAGTGCAGCCAGCAGGTCAAGGGATGTTCTGCTTCCCCTCTCCTCTGCCCTGGTGAGGCCTCATCTGGAGTCCTGTGTCCAGTTCTGGGCTCCTCAGCTCAAGAGGGACAGGGAAGTGCTGGAGAGAGTCCAGTGCAGGGCCACTAAGATGATGAGGACATTGGAACATTTTTCTCATGAGGAAAGGCTGAAGGAACTGGGACTGTTCATCCTAGAGAAGAGGAGACTGAAGGAGGACCTCATTAATACTTACAAGTATTTAAAAGGTATATGTCAAGAGGATAGGGCAACCCTTTTTTCTGTAGTGTCCAGTGACAGGACTAGGGGTAATGGACAACAGCTAGAACACAAAAAGTTCTACTTAAACACAAGAAAAATCTTCTTTCATGGGAGGGTGATGGAGCACCGGCACAAGCTGCGTAAGGAGGGTGTTGCAGTTCCTCTAGAGGTTTCCAAACCCACCTGGATGCATTCCTGTGTGACCTGATTGAGATGAATCTGCTTTAGTGAGGGGTTGGACTAGATATCTGTAAAGTTCCTTTCCAACCCCTACCATTCTGTGATTCTGTGATAAGACTTTTGAGAGGCTTCTTCTTGAATCGCGTACTGACAAATGAAAAAAAAAGTCCCTCTACCTAAGGAGCTAGATTTGCCATCAGCCTTGGTGTTTTTGGACACAGTAGGAAGCATCCAGATCTAGTGCAATATAGCAAGTTCATGGGAAGCAGCCTACAAGACATGTCCATATGATTGACTTATAGATGCTTCCAAGTTCCCAGGTCCAGATACCAGCTTTTACATTGGGGTCAGTCAGATGCAAAAAAAACCTGTCCCTATACCTAAATTCCTCAGAAAAGAAAGTGGGCATGGATCCTGTAGGTATTGCAGCACTCTCAGTGTCACATCTCAGCTACAAGGCCAGGACGCCAGTGCAAAATAACTTAGCTTGTTTCCCTTCATCCTCTGAACGCTGAGAAAAGGGTGTTTGGTAATGTCTACATGGACACTATGGCTTGAAATATTTACATAATTTTCTTGAAGTGATTTCCCTGTTTGCCTCTGTTCTAGCACCTTGATTCAGGTAGCAGAGTGATTTTGGTGTGCACAACTTAAATGCCCCTTGGAGGGAAGTAAAATGGACTTGCCACTTCAGAAGTGCTCCAACACTCCATGGAGACAGGGAATTTAAAGCCAGGGTGTGGGCCACACTGCCACTAGCTGTCGTAAAATATCTATGCTGTGAGGACGCTCTTGACTCTTCCACAGATCCCACGCTGCCACAAAGCATCTCTCCTGCCATGTGAAGGAACAAGTGTCATCTTTCCTTTCTATTCATAAACAGCTGCTATGCTTCACCTGTTTTTGCAAATGACCTTTCATGTACAGGGACATTTTTGGGTTTGCTACCCTTTCCCTTAGTTACCAGATCAACTTTATCACTGTTCCCTTTCCAACTTGCAATCTTTGTCTTGTCTGTCAAAGTACCAGACACCTGCCAGTTCTCCTAGACAATTTACAGAGACTTGAGGAAATGCCATCTTTCACAAAACTGAGAGACAAACAGGCTGAAAATCACTTGGGAGGCTGAATAACACAGTATCAGTATCAGCAGCTTGGCAACAATGAGGCATGACATCCAAGAAGAGAAAGGTAGTTTTTCTGAAGAAAATAGTCACACGATGAGGACAAGAGAAGATCTATGTCCATTACAGACAGCTTTTAATGCTCTGTGGCTGGGAGTCCACCACAAAATTTGCTGTTTGTTTGAATCTCCACAGCCCTAAGTCACAATGCCACTAGGCCAGTATTGACCCAGAGACCCCACTCCTAAACCCTGCCAAGACACGTGAGGGCATTCTAAGAGGATCCTGCTTTGACCCATGACTCCTATCATGAACGTTCTGTCCAGGTTAATTCAAGCATGGCCTAAGGATACAGTTTCATACTCATATCTCTAGGCTGGGAAGAAAAGAAATGAACCTCTAGCAGCTGTATTACAGCTGTTTATTTAGAGCTGTGGTTAAGCTTATATCTGGTCTGATCACTTTTGCAAACTATTCTCCAAGGGTTATAAGCTGCTGGAGAATTTTTCCATATAGCAACTGTCCACATCTGAAACTGTTCATCCAGTTCCACTTGACAGGTGCATCTAGCTCAGTCCAGGCATCCAGGCAAGCTGGAAATGCAGCACAACATGGTGATTCATCCCTAACCCTAACCCTAACCCTAACCCTAACCCTAACCCTAACCCTAACCTAGGGATTCATCCCTTAGTCTTCTGTGGACTGACACTTTGCACAGTCCCTTCCCCTTCTTGTATACACTCGATTATCTTCTGAAAAAGATGTGATGGCACCATGCAGAATATCACTATGGCTCCTATTCCTACCCTCAATCATGAGACTGAAAAGTAGATGCTGAGAGGTTTTACTGTAGTTGCAACACAAGGATTCTATTGGGGTGGCAGCTAGCTACCGCTCCTCTCCTTCCACATTCTCACAACAAAATGTGTGGTTCTGCATATGTTTGTGTCTCCTTACAGCACTTCCCATGATCATACCTGTCCTTTCATAGAAATCCATTATGGCAACAAATGAAGTTGTGAACAAAATGTTCTTCCAGGAACACAGCATCTAAGGAAGAGAAGCTGTTTTGTTACTAATTTGAGCACGCAGCCTGCAGAGAACAATCTGTGGGCCTTGTATTCCTAGAAAAAAAACACGGAGAGACAAGGATTCTCCATCATATTTGCAGACACACCATCACTTCTAATAGAAGTCCACAGCATGAGTTCTCATGACCTGAAGAGAGATGGGAAAGTGGGCATATGTTAGCATCAGCAGCAATTCCAGCAGTTCCGATACTGGAGGGAGCACCCAGTAGGGTTTGGCACAGCCCCTATAACACACAGCCCCAGACCATTCCTCAGTCTGACAGGTGGTAGGAAGGCATCCAGCAGGTTTGTGACAAATCCTGAGGGGATGCCCTCACTTCAATCAAAAACTTCATCTACTACCTCTGGGAGCTAGAATGTCTTGTCTCAATATATATACATTCTAGGGAGTGAAAACAAAGTAAGAGATCATCATGAGCATGGAGGAAGCTTTCTGCTCTCATTGCCTAACAGCAACTCTCTGCTCTGCCCTTTTTAACAATGGAGTACTTGAAGCTTCTTGCTGCTTTGCCACCCTCCATTGCAGAGATTAACTGCCCACGGGTCACTTTGTCTCCCGTGTCAAGTGCTGGACATGGCATAGAGGTAATTAATCATTACATGGTGGGCTATTCAGACCTTGGCTTCAGTTGCTTCTCAGAGGAGTCTGTTAGAGTAGAAAAGAATCTATTGCAGCTCTCCAGAAAGCTGTGCCCATGACAACTTGGAAAGAGTGGAAAGGATGACCACAGGCAACGGAACAGAGCACTGCATCCTCTGAGCTCAGAGGAACTGACAAACTTGTTTTCCTCTCCTCTAAGAGCCCTCTCTTGAAGGTAAGGCACAGAGGTTGCCTTATTCTTCCTTTGCCCACCCAAAGCTGTTATAAGCAGAAAGCTCAAGAGGCCACCTCAGAGGATGGTGATGTGCCTCAGGCTCAAGTGAGTGTCGAGGAAGAAGAGAGACAATTCAGAGCTGGTGTTACAAAGATTACTCCAGATGTTTAAAAGGGGCAGGAGCTCAGGAACAGGAGAAGTACCAACAACAGCAGCTCCTCCACTATTTTTCGGAGTTCAAAATCAGCTTCCTGTGAAAAAGAAGGAGCTGGAAGACAGAGACTGAAGGAGAGACCATCACATCAGCAACAACAGGCAGAGCGCCTGATGGAGAGAACGAAAGCTCTGGACAGCATGGTGGCTGTTTTCCTCTCTTCAGTAGGAACCACTACAGACATTGTCTTGCCCTTTGGATTTGGCTGTGCTATTCAGTTTTATCCCCACTGAGTTGTGTTAGATCACTGACAGCAATGGACTCTGTTCCCCAGGGGGACGTTTGCACTGCTGACTGTGTTTTCTTCCCCATGTCCTGTGTTCCTTCCCTATATCTGTTTCTTTGTCCTTGCCTCTATGGAATTCTTGGACATGTTTCTGGAGTAGTGTGTCCAGTTCTGGGCTCCTCAGCTCAAGAGGGACAGGGAAGTGCTGGAGAGAGTCCAGTGCAGGGCCATCAAGATGATCAAGGGTACAGAACATCTTTCATACGAGGAAAGGCTGCGGGAACTGGGGCTGTTTAGTCTGGAGAAGAGGAGATTGAGGGATGATCTTATAAATATTTCTAAATATCTAAAGGGTGAGTGTCAGGAGGTTGGGACATCCCTCTTTTCTATAGTAGCTAGCAACAGGACAAGGGGTAATGGGATGAAGCTGGAACACAAAAGTTCCACTTAAACATAAGAAAAAACTATTTCACTGTTGAGGTGAGGGAGCCCTGGCACAGGCTGCCCAGAGGGGTTGTGGAGTCTCCTTCCTTGGAGGTCTTCAAAACCCACCTGGACATGTTCCTATACGACCTGATCTAGGTGACCCTGCTTCTGCAGGGGCGTTGGACTAGATGATCTCTAAAGGTCCCTTCCAACCCCTACCATTCTATGATTCTATGATTCTATGATTCTATGATTCTATGTTGGCTTTCCCACCCACTACCATCTTGATCTGCTTACAAGTGATGGAGCCTGTCAGCTCAGGAGGTGAAGTCCCCTAGAATAACCCATTTCTGCTTAGCTACAGGTATTTCACTTGGATCTAAAACTTTGGGCCATCTAGCATATGCAGAGGATAAGAGCAAGCTGATGGAGAAAGGAGTATGGGTCTTAGATACTGATGGCCCATCATAGCATGGGAACAATATAGTAGTAGTTCCTAGAATAACTGTGTCATTTGCAGAAGTCTTAGCCCCTACATGCTTCATGTGTGGGAGGGCAAGCAGAGTTGCTAGGACTCCAGCATTAAGTCATAGAATTGTTTCAGTAAGAAAAGATCTTTGAGATCAACAAGTTCACCCACTAACCTCACACTGCCAAGCCCACCACTAAACTATGTCTCTCAGCACCTCATCTACATGGCTTTTAAATATCTCCAGGAATGGTGACTCAACCACATCCCTGTGACAGTGTCTAGGAACTCTCTCTGTGAAAAAGTTCTTCCTAATATCTAATCTGCCCTGGTGCAACCTGGGCCCATTTCCTCTTGTCCTGTTGCTTGTCACTTGAGAGAAGAGACCGACCCTCACTTTGTAACAACCTCCTCCAGCAAGGACCTGTGAGGGCAGGAGACTCACCTCAATGGAGGGTGGGGATAGTTTCCTGAGAGTTACTGAGTCAAAGCACAGACAGATATGCAGAAAAAGTCATAGAAGGCAGCGAGATAGTGAAGGCTTAGTTAGAGTTACCATATTTGATGAAAAGGGATTGTGTATTGAATGCTACCAGTGAGCAGCTGAAGATCCCTTAGGGTTACAAAAATACCCTCCTCCTGGTGGAAAGGGAAGACTAAGCAGATCTAAGACATTTCTGGATTTACTTTTTTTTCTTTTTAAAGCTTTTTTATTTACTTTATGAAGTTTCATTTCTGGAAAAGATGGAGACATTTAAACATCTTGTTCCAGATGCTTTCCATCAACGAAGGAACAGATAGCATCCCAAGCCTGCATGTCATCCTGAATATTTTGTGTGCAGTGTGTAAGAGTCTATGCACAGTTTTTCTGAAAAAACAAACTGTCCCTCATAGTTTCAGTAAAAAGTGTATTCTCCTAAACTTGTCAGGACACATCAGGTGCTCATGATTTAGAAGGCACTGGGCTCAAGGCTGCACTGTGTGATGTTCCACCTTGCAGTATGTTGGCCAAAAGTACATAACTTGCACATGTAGTAAGAAGCTTCTTGAAGTAAGAGAGTAATCCCATCCTTGGCAGTATAGCTGTCAGCACAGACTCAGGATCCAGTGATGCACTGATAGGCAGCATCCCTACAGGGCCTGAGTCCCCGAAGGATCCCGGTTCAGCTTGAAAGGATGGTGCTAACACACCACGGATTTCATGGCCAGAGCTGTAGAAGGCATGAGTATCCTGAATCCTTTTGGTGAACTCCATCTAGGTATCTTGGTCTGCCTTGAGCCTGAACAACAAATGATGGTAGCCCTTGCAGTTCAGGTGACTGTACCTGCTATGCACTGGGAAGCAGAGAGGAAAGAAGAGTCTTACCCCTCTCCCCACAACACACACATTTCTGCACCCCCTGCATTCCAAAAGTCTCAATGATTTTGGCTAGATGAGGGGAGAGCAGTGGATGTCATCTACCTTGACTTCAGCAAGGCTTTTGACACTGTCTCCCATAACATCCTCATCAGAAAGCTCAGGCAATGTGGATTAGATGAGTGGATGGTGAGGTGGACAAAGAGCTGGCTGAATGACAGAGCACAGAGGGTGGTGATCAATGGCATGGAATAGAGTTGGAGGCCTGTGACCAGTGGAGTCCCACAGGGATGGGTTCTGGGGCCAGTCTTGCTCAACATTTTCATCAATGACCTGGATGAGGGGACAGAGTGTACTCTCAGCATGTTCCCCGATGACACCAAACTGGGAGGACTGGCTGATTCCCCAGAAGGCTGTGCTGCCATTCAGTGGGATCTCGAACGACTTGAGAGTTGGGCACAGAGGAATCTCATGAGGTTCAACAAGGACAAGTGCAGAGTCCTGCATCTGGGAAGGAACAACCCCATGCACCAGTACAGGCTGGGGACTGACCTGCTGGAGAGCAGCTCTGCAGAGAGAGACCTGGGAGTCCTGATTGATAATAAACTGAACATGAGCCAGCAATGTGCCCTCATGGACAAGAATGCCAATGGCATCCTGGGGTGTATCAAGAAGAATGTGGCCAGCAGGTCAAGGGAGGTCCTGTTTCCCCTTTCCTCTGCCTTGGTGAGGTGTCATCTCGAGTCCTGTGTCCAGTTCTGGGCTCCCCAGCTCAAGAGGGACAGAGAACTTTTGGAGAGAGTTCAGTGCAAGGCCACCAAGATGCTGAGGGGACTGGAACATCTTCCTTATGAGGAAAGGCTGCGGGAACTGGGGCTGTTTAGTCTGGAGAAGAGGACACTGAGAGGGAATCTCATTAATATTTATAAGTATATAAATGGTGGGTGCCAGGAGGTTGGGACATCCCTTTTTCTATTTTTCTAGCAACAGGACAAGGAGGAATGGGATGAAGCTGGAACACAAAAAGTTCCATTTAAACATAAGAAAAAACTACTTTACTATGAGGGTGACAGAGCCCTGGCACAGGCTGCCCAGGTAGTCTTCTTCCTCAGAGGTCTTCAAGACCTGCCTAGACATGTTCCTATGTGACCTGATATAGGTTGAACTGCTTCTGCAGGGGAGTTGGACTAGATGTTCTCTAAATGTCCCTTCCAATCCTACTATTCTATGATGCTATGACTCTATGACTTTGCTTGATGTCACCTATTTGTACTATATTTAGGAATCAGGTGTGGAGAATGGTCTTGGAGTGCTTCACTGCACCCTGCCCATGGTGAACTTGCCCATCCCTCAGCAGTTAGCCACAGATCAGGCCTTGAAGTTTGTAAGGCTCCTTAAGGCTGCAGCTGCTGTTTTGAATACAGACATCAACTTCCAAATTTCACATCAGGATGGTAAAATCCTGGCACCAGCTCACTAGTGAGATTCTTGGTGGAGCTCCAGTGAGAAATTTCATACCCATACTGGTTATACAATGGTGATGCAGTCCCAGTAGTCTGAACTCAATATCAATCAAGTCTAGGCAAAGCAGACAGAGCAGACACAGAAATCCAGGAGTACTAGTATCAGTTCTCTCTGTCTGTCCTGTCAGATTACTTACTGAAGCCACATGTGCTCCATGCCTGAAGCACAGTACAGCAGACACTGTGCAGGAGGGAGGTAAATGGAGAATGGAGATGCAGGTGATGTCATGCAGAGACAGCATGAGCAGGAACAGAGGTGATACTTGCATATGTTTGACCTCACACAGATAATATCACTGAGGAAACTGCTGTGAGTATTGGCATGAATCTGCATGAAGCAGATGGACAAGTATGGCATTTCATAGAGGAATCTGAGGTTTGGGGAAAAAAGGGACTGAAGTGCAGATTTCATTTATAAAGCTTGGAACCACTTGTGCAGTGGGGGCATTCAACCAGAATAAATTATATCCCAAGTAAACTCCAAACTGCTTGTAAAAAATGTAGTGCAAGACTCTCAACACTGATCCAGTCTTATTACTGAAATTAATTTGCTAATGTAGCCTCAGCTTGACTCTGTTCCATTAGCACCATGGAGGCAGAAGGTCTATTTAAGCTTTCAGGTATAGTTGTACCAGAACAGGTAGGTATAAAATCGCTAATAAGTTTTATTTGGAGATTAGAAGGTTTCTAATCTTCAGTGCTGTGAGATCCTAGATCAGCTTTCCAGCAGGAGTGTGGCAATGAACAATAACTATTGTTAGCTAGAGCTAAACATGCAAACAGGAATAGAAGTTGTGACTGACCGTAACAGCATGAGACTGAACCATACAGCTCAAGTAGACTCCTTCAGGTTCACAGTGCCATGTATAGCTGAAAAAATCCAGGAGTCCACTCTGGAGTCCTCCATCCCAGGCCATGACAGTGGAGGTACTTGAGGGAAGCAAGTATACCCATTAACCTTTGTCTGTCTAGGAAAACCAGCTCCAGGTCTTAGACAGCAAAGCTAGCAGGAGGTTGTTGTAGCCTCTGGAAAATGTTCATGTGCTCTGAAGTTGAGGTGTCATCACGAAGCATCACTGTAACTCTTTTCTCTGCTAGTTTACAGTGTTAGACTATGAAGGGGAGAACAAAGCAGAAGCAGACAGCTCAGTTTGTGTCTATAACCAGAGTCTCTTAGTAGTTGACACAAGTGCAGGTTCAAGAGTGGGATTTGGCATGTTGTTTATGAAAGTAATTATGTGACATAGTTCACGTTCAGTTCCATTGATTCTAAGAGTTCAGTTCCAATCTTCCATTGATTCTAAGAGGTTCTAGTGTAATCCCAGCATAAATGAAAGCTTTACAAAGGAAAACAAAGAGTGAACATCCTCAGATCTTTATTACACTTACCTTTTAAAAATGTAGTATCTAAATTTATATAAATTAAGCATATCTTTACTCTGCTTATTTTTAAGGCAAATAGTTCTCCATTTTCATTTCTCTTTGTTTTCTGAGGGTTGATAGGAGAAAATCTATCCATATTAGGGTAGTTTTTTTCCTAATTTAGCAAGATCAATGAGCACGAATATCTGACTGCTGCCCTTCTTTCTACATTTTCGAGTCAGTGCTCAGCCTTCTGTTGGCCGTGCTATTCAAGGTCATAGGACCTCTACCTGGCTGATTTCAACACAGCTTCTTACAGGCAGCATCTTTGTTACATTCACTAACGAACACACTTGACATCAGTCTAGATTATTTGAATCGGAGACAATGAAAGATCATTATATCATCTAATCCAATCTTCTGTGTATATGCGTACATAAATTGTAGAGGTACTGCTTGGCAGAAAATCTTCAAGTTACACTTAATTCTCTTTCATTTTATCTTTTTTTGTCAATAGTCCATGCACTGCAGAACTAGCTCTGCTCACATGCATGTTATTAACATCTTTCTAGTTTAAGCCTTTGGGTCTAATCTTGCAAAACCTTCCTACATAGTTCTTACTCGGAGTTATCTTATTTAAAAAATGAGAATATTTTCATTGGCAGGATTGGTCCAAAGATTTTAAATTAGTTCTTTAAGGCAGTTTCCTGTTAATTAGAGAGGAAAGAGCTCCATCTAGCTGTTTTGGGTCCAAAGGCGGAGGCTGGCACGAGTTTAAGCCAAAAGAACATAGAAATGTTAACAGAAGGACAGAACATACCCAGTTCTGACATCTCATAACTCTGTTCTGGAAAAACAAGACACCTCTCTCCAGACACTTTATCAGTACTGCATTAATAGTAGAGCAATACCAGGACTAATAAACAAAACCATTTTAAGAAGCTATTTGGAGGCAAGGAAGATCTTTCCAACCACAAATGCACCTAATTTGTTTGTATTTTAAGATATAATTATCCCCAAAAGAAAATGTACAATGAATTGAAGCAAAGCAGTTCTCAGCTCATTTTCTTTGCCATCTTTTGTTGCATCAGCTATTCTGTACTAATAAATAAACATCAACTGCAGAGTGAATAGATTTCAAATAATTCAGCAGAAGATATTAATGATTCATTGTTATTTCTATTGCAACAATGCCTGAAGGTCCCAGTGGGGAACTGAAGCCACACTATAGGAACGAATAAGGGCAGAGTTGCTCTGTGTGTAGCTGTGGCTGGAGATCATGCACACAAGCCCAGTCTAACTTTAAACTAGCAGGAGTGATGTTACTGTGTAGCTGTGGCAGCACAACTCTCAGCTTGGGTTATACAAATCACCTGAGAAGCTGAATAAATATCTGGAAACAGCCTGCAGTGGACTCTCTGCTGCATTGGCTATCTGTTGGGCTGGATCCAAGGTAGCTACTTCAAAGCATGTTCAGATACATCTGTACCACTTGCAGTGATATCTCTGGCTGCAGTTACTCTGACAGATGATCTCATTCATTGGTCAAGAACTGGAGCAACTGAAGATGTCATGGATGTCTCTTCTGTAGCTGGTTTTTCTTGTGCTGTTGGTCACTACCACTGTCACAGAAGAAACAAGGCAGAAAGCCATGCACTTTGCTATCTTAATGTGAATCCACTGCCATCAGTAGCTCAAGTGTGAACTGGAAGAGTCAAGGTGCGGGCACAAGTTCTGCTTTGCTCACAGTCTTCAGGGTTATGACTTCATGGAGGTGGTTAGTGGTGGTGGCATCCAAATCTAGCCCGGTAGTCAACCCCTACACTCCTCTACCAGAGCCCTTTGATAACAGGAGAATGAAGCAGTAAAGCAGGAAAAAGAGTGGCTTTTACCAAAACAGACTTTGGAGGCAAAATAGGTATTGTAGGCAACACATATTGTTGGTCTCAGAACTTTGAAGAAAATATTTGTGTAAATATTTTAACAATATCATTGAATAAACTCTATTTCAGGTTTATGAATGAGTAAACTCTACTGAAGAACACAGGTCCAATTGGGCTGATAGAAGCAGTCCATCGCTGCTCCTTGCCAATAGCTATTGACCAACCAAATAAAAACACAGTTGGTTTAATCAAAGTGTTCCAGAGGACGCAGAAATTGTCATCGATGCAGTTGATGTAGATAGTGAAAAACAACATCTGTGTTACAAGTGTTACAGCACTGAGACATAAGAAAACACAAGCAGTACAAGGGGAAGTTACTAACAGCACAAGAAGGCAGAGACAGTAAGGATTACTCATCTCCAAACAAGAAATACTTTTAGATAAAAGAGTTTTCTAAGCTTCAACACAGTAGGATTCACTTCAGATTTGTGAAGCACCTGGATACAGCTGAAAGATGGCAAATGACTGAGAGATATCTGTTTTCCATGACCCAAAGTAAATCTACAGAACTCAGCCACAGAAACTTCATAGGAGGCCTCAGATCGCTCTAGTGGCTTTGCTTATTTGCTTCCGAAAGAATACAAGCAAGCTGATTAAGCTTTCAGCTGATCTTCAATGAACTTTAAGGATATTACAGAAAATTCAGTTTGCCATGCAGCTTCTGCCTTTCCTAAAAAAAGGTAGACTAAACTTTGCTCCTAAAGCCAATTTCCAGTTACATAGCTATAGCATAGCTCTCTTTACTATATGAATTACCTATTTTTCCTTCTCACAATGAGTGAGAACCTTTTCAGACTGAGAACCATGTTACCAAAAAAGAGATAATAAAGAGTTCTTTAAACCACAAAGGAGGATTTAAAAAACTTTTAGGGCCTTCTATTTAGCACTCTGCAAGGAAATAAATAGTATCTTCATTTGACTCTCTGCCCCAGCTACTTCTTCATTCAGCAGAAGTACAATGCAATCTGCTTTCGTGTAAGAGTGTAAAAGTGTTCATAATAAAGTGTCATAGACAGAGCTTCACATAAAGGTTTACATCAAAGAGTTTTCTGCTTATTCCTGAAGCCACTAAAGGATTGAAAAAGTACATAGGGATCATACACATGATCTTACTGCCACTTTGGAAAAGGTTTGAAATTGCTAAGAAGCATTTGGTAGTTTATATGAAAATTCTCCCTCGGTGGTATTCGTATGTTTCATGTGGGCCAGAAGAAATGGAATTTAAATCATAAAAGAAACATTCTGGCTTATATGAGGTGGGTTTCCATGGCATCTGGACGCCATCGGGATAAATTATATCTACTGTGCTGTTTTCTAATATACATTCCGAAAAAAACCAATGTTAGTGTAGCTCCCATATATGTCCCATTTGAAGTGTGACTGGTGATCCTACAAAGAATGCTGCTGCTGCTTCCCTGCCCCCCCGGGCCCGAAAACTGCAGCTGGGAAGAGACTGCTCATCATATAAAACATGCCTGTACGACTCTTACAAGTCTCTTGCTACTTCCAATTTATATGCAAGTGAAGGGTTATGAAATTGTTTCAAGAAAAGGAGCTGGCTTTCCTGAGCTAAAGCAGAGTTACTTTTAATTTCCTGAAGTCACTTATTCCTTGGCAATGTTGCTGAAATGTTTTAGGCAATGTTGTGTTTCTAGATAGTGTGTTTTACTCTGGTAAATGTCTTTGTATTCTAACCAGCATACATGCAAAATAACATCCTTCTTAATAACAGTGTTAGTAATTTCTCCTGCCACACAGCTTTTGCCATTGATTTCTAAGTTCTATCTTGTCACGCAGTGTTTCCAGAACTGTTTTACAGATAGAAGGAACCATTTAAAGGACATACTTATAACTAGCTTGTTAAATTCCATTTGAATACTGTCAGTAAATCTGCAAACTGTAAGCAAATCTGTAAACTGAGGACTTACAGAGTGGATCTATCTTCCATTTTTATTGCTAACACTCCAAACAAATGTATTGATCTTCATTAGTGTTATGCTGTATCTGGCAGGGATCTCAGCTTCTAGTCTGAATGAAATGAATCTTTGCATGTATTTGCCTTTGAAAGCGGAGAGCTGGCACAGAAAGATAGACCCTAGGTTCAGAGTCTCTTGCAAAATCAGCAAAGCATCTTTATAAAATGAGCAACTGCAAATATCATGAAGAATAAAAGCAACTGTAAGTCTTTAATTCAAGGATGAGCAGGGTCATTCTAAATTCTATGGCAATTTTAAATCTTGAAGAATTCTTGTGAAAATTTTGGAACTCATTTTCATCTTCCATTGCCTTAATGATTTTTTTTATAAGGATACAAACATTTATAGCCCTCTGCATCATACAGTTACATGGAAGTGCAACAAAATCTGCAGATGGGAGTATCCCTTTAAGATGGCATTATGCCCACCCAAAAAGTGTGTTTAGTTTGAAGGAATCCCTTTGGCTTCATGGCAGCAGTGTAAGATTCTTATGCCCAACGTGGATCACAGAGCAGATGGAGTTTGTGTGAGTCATGCTTATAAACACCTGGGATTTTTAGAAGGTCCAGAAATGCAAGGTAGGGCAAGAGATGTGGCAGATGGATGCAAGGTCTCAAAAAACTAGAAGAAAGTTTGGGGTTTATTTTAGCCTTTTAATAGTTATGGACTCAGGCTTCTCAGTCTGTAATGTCTTTTCTATACATGTCTACTTTCATGAGGTCCCTAACAAAATATCTGTGTAATACAAAGACTATGCCTGTTAAGAGCACAGTTTGCCTCTCTTGCATAGGCTCAAAAGAAGAAAAAAAAGATGCCTCAGTTAACTCAGATGAGACACCTTCAAAATCTTTCATGAGTATTTTTCCTCCAGTCCTGAAAAATATTGTGTCCTCCAAAGAGGCCAGCACAGGAGATGTTACAAATGAGCACACAATGACCTACAACAGCTAACATACTGCATATGGTCACAGCTGAGACAAGCAAGGTTTATTTGGGGAAGGTCGTTTTACTTTCTTGTATGCATGCACCTTGTTCAGTGTCTCCCTCGAGATTCATAGTCCCAAATATTTTCCTTACATTTCTTTAAAAACTAAAGCAGGTGAGGACTCTTCCCTTATCAGAAGTAGCTAGAGGAAGAGAGGGTGATAGCAGCAGTCTCCTCTCCCAGAACAGACATCACAGGTACGGAATGGCTCTGAGGTGATGGGACGACAAGGCTGAAGGCATTCTGCAGCTCTGACCAAATCAGTCCACAGGAGTATAGTAACTACAGATTCACTCAGAGACAACAAGCAGGAAGATGAGTAACTACCATTTCCAACTGTAACAGGGATGCTTTCCTGTCTACTAGTGCATACGACAGCCACAAGGCTCAGATTAGCTCCCAGGTTGCCCCACTCACTGATGTGAGCGTCTTTCTCCAGTCTACTTCCTCACTTGTATCTCCTTCCTCCAGAATGTCATTCATGGATCCCTTTTGAAGGAGAAAAATATCTGCGTGAGCCTTATGGCACGCCAAACATAACCCAGTGACAGGCCACAGGAGAAAACAGGACATTTCAGGGCATCTATACCCATTGTGTTTTCTGTTAGCCAGCTGGGGTGCCTTTCTGCCCAGCTCATAGATGTTTGCAGTCCTCTTCTCCCTATGCACTGAAGAGAGGAGCCAGGTACCTGATTTGAGTCTGTTGGTCTGACTGCCGGTGTGCTGGTCTGAATCTGGGCATTGCAATATGATGCGCACAACCTCTGAGCCCTTTTGGGGCCTTGGCATAAGAGCTTGAGAAGTACCAACTGACAAGTCCCAGTAATTTGGTTTTGTTTTCTCCAGAATCTAAAGTTATATCCTTGGTTTCAGCTAGCAAAGAACTGAAATGTCCAAGCTACCCTCTAAATATTAACGGGCTGTTGAAAAAAGGAGGCCTTGCCAGTTACCACTGTAACTTCTTGGACTGATTTTGCAGCATGTAATGCATTATCAGCTTCACACTAGCAGTTCTTGAAGAATGGAATAGGTTTGCCAGAAAGGCAATATATCAAAATGAACATGGTATGTAAAACAACAGTAAAACATTTTCTACCTTGCCCATTTCTTTCTGAGGATAACAGCAGCCTCCAACCCCAGTCTGTCTTGCACTGACTGTAACTTATCCTAACATATGTTAACTTTATGTCCAGCAAAAAAAATATCAGAGATACAACCCATGATGCATGAGTTTTGTCGAACAGAGCAAAAACTGTCTAAAAGCTAATTGAATGTGAGAAAAAGATAAAGAGGAGACAGGATATCAGGTGGGAAAGTAGCAAGATTATTAGGGACAATTATGGTCAAAGCAATGTCTGCAAAGTCCTAAGAGGGGAGAAGAAAACGTGTTCAACACAATAGCCCAGCCTCGTCTCCTCCTTATCACTGATCTTACTGGAGACCTACTGGCAGGAGCTGCTCAATCAAATGAGATAGCCAGATTAACATATACATTTCAAGCAGATCTTTACTAATTTAGTTTTTTTGACTGAAATGGTTTTGAAGCATTCCCATAAACCACTCTGGTAACTGTACGGACAGACAGAATAAAGGAATGGCATGCTCCTGATGCATGCAATGGTGTGGAGAGGTAACCTTTTCTCCTAGCGCATTCTGATCTGGAAAATGAGATCTGTCCCCAAGCTATCATGAATACCTGAAAAGACACTGGAGGGAGTATGGTACTCTACCGTAACAGTCCAGGATGTGAAGTCACATAATCCAAAACCAAGGAGTTTTCAAAAGAGCCTCAAAGTGCTGCCTAGTTCCACTCTTTCTTACCTTCCCCTGCTCCCCTTCCAAAGTCTACTCTTGGCTGATGATTTTCTACGAAAAATCATCCTACTCTTTAAAATCTCCAGATGATTGAGATTCCAGCACTCTTCCAGTACTTCTCTGGCCGTACCATTACAGTGTGTTTCTTAGTGTCTCATCTATCTCTCCCTTAATAGAGTTTAAGATCATTTCTTCTTGCTTTATCAGCCATCAGCTTGGAAAACAGATAAGCATAGTGGCTTTTTAAATATTTTCAAACTATTAAAACTTTTCCCCTCTGTCTGCTCCTCTTTAGACTAAACAACCTTGGTACCTCCAATCTTTTCTCAAGGGTTACGTTTTCTAGACCATTCCTGTTACTTTCCCCTGGATTCTTTCCAAACAGTTCACATCTTTCCAGAAGTGTACCGCCAAAAATTGACCTTCTAATATCTGATGTACAGGCTTGGTTTGTACGAATAACCTAAGTTTGAATGATAAGCAATGTCTGAACCTAATAAGTCAGTAAAACTTGCAGCATAACACAAAGGTAAGTTAAAAAATGACAGTGGAAAATATGAGGTAATTTTTACTTCTAGCAGTACAGAAGTTTCTGGTATGTGTCTGGAATACTGGTGTGTGTGTTTGTATATATATTCACGTACACTTTTCTACCAATTAGCACAAACATTTATATTTGAGGCCATAGCTGCTGTTTTTCTTCCTGTAACCAATCTGAATCTATAAATATATGTTTGAAAAGATGAAAGATTAACTTCACAGTAGTGAAAAGTTTGGCAGATCTCACTGATTGTTCACATATGTAATTATATTCAGGAGTACAGTTTCCATTACTGCTGTCTGAAGGAAATCAACTGTAAGATATCATACAGTTTTCCTCCCAACAAGCTTATTTTTTCTTACTGGATTAAAAAACCCCCAGAACAATTAAATAGTTGGTTTTGTTTTCATCAAAATTTTCATTTCTTCCAATTAGGAATTACGTTAATTATTAGAATACAGATTATAACTTTAGGAAGCTATGACGTCTCTGTGAATGCTCAAGGAATAATGCAAAGGACACAAAGCCATCATTTCAACAGCCAATATACTTGACACTGTTGAAGAAGTAAATGCATAACGGGTGTGCAGGACTATGTGTACTTTTCCTTTCACGTGTAAGTGGGTGGAAATTCTCAATTACAAAATTACTGAAATTACATCAGACCAAAACAGTTTGTTCCTTTCACAACTTGTTTTATGAAGTTCTCTTTCCTACATGTGTGCTGCCTATAGAATGTCAGTCTTGTTTGTCGAAGTGTGCTCTTTATGTAATGAATACAGTTTCTCCTTGTATCATTTTGTTTTTATGGAATAAATTGCTACGCAATAACATTTTATAGATCAGTAATAGCCACTCATCCTTTAAAGGCTCTTAAGGCTATGGCTGCACTCCACAATGTGGTGCCAGCTTCAGATATATGATCTGTCATTAAACAATTCTCAAGAGCCAGCTTCTTAGCAAGCTAGCAATTTAGAATGCAAGCTTGCTTTCTGAACACCAGACCACTGTGCAGCATAGACATCCTCTTGCAGATCTATCCTGAAAATCAGTGCAGGTGGTCTACAGCAGTCCTCGGGACAGTATGTCTGAAATATTCTAAGATATCAGATACCTACCTCTACATCCAGAATTGCAGCAAAAATCCACACTCCTTCCACCTCAACCCCAATCTGAAACTACAACGTAAAATCTGCTACAAACAGATTTGGGGTGGAATCAAGATGGATGAGGTTTTCAGGAAGGGATATCAGAAAAGTGTCTTCAGTACCAGATCTTTTGGTAATGATTCTTTTTCTTTCATCTAAAGTCAACCACATTCATAAGATCATTGTTCTTAAGAAATGCAGATCTTGAATCTTTGTTTACAGGAACATTTACAATCTGCTGGTGGGGAAAGAGAGGGAGGGAAACCAATCTAAATCAGACTGAAAACTTAAAGTAAGAAAGGTATGTGATCAGAACTATAGCTTGTGATTACAGAAAACTTTTTAAGTTCTGTTATGATTACACAGGTTTTACAGTGTAGCATGGATATCAACAAGGTAAATTCAAGAAATAAGAGTGTAAATTTTATTCTTTATAGTAAAGTAACCTCTCTACACATAGATAACCCATAGATAATTGACCTTCAGTAATGGAAGAAGAAGAAAAGTCCATGTTTTGCTTAAATTGCTTCAGATCTTATTCAAAGGAAGTAATTCAAGCAGAAGTAGACACCTTTCTTGATTTGACTACTTTTATTTTTTGATTACTTCATCCAAACCCATTATCAGAATTCTTCAGGCCAGAGGAAGGGGAACAGAAAAGTTTCAAGGCAGAGGCAGCCAAAGATTGTACAGGAAAAAGGAAACATCAGCCCTTTCCAAATTCAATACATACTCGGATTGTGTTAATACTCTTCATTTTCAGAGGAAAAGAATCAGAAGTAGGAAACAGACTTGATAAAAATCATCCTCCAAGAAGAAACAGGAAGTGTCATTTACAAGTTAAAGTAAGCTTCTGGTATTATTGTCCTTGCTTGTTGTAAGGGCACTCCAGATCCAGATGCTAGTCTGAGGATAATGGTAGTCAGGCTAAAGTAAGTCAGGTTGGCATTTTTATTGATTTGATAATGTGCATGATCACTAAAGTTTAACTGAGATCGGCTGATATTAACTGTGCTTCCTACATGACTTTAGCTGCAAGCTGTATGAACATGAGTGGAGGCTCACTTGTGCCATGATTGACAGGCCTGTTAACCATTCTGATACCTACTTGCAAACCCTCATACGCAGCTCCATTGATGCTGTTATCTTTATGCTGCTGTACACACATGCATACTATAGTAAGCACAATACTCTTAGCAACAATAAAAATTATGGCCATGAATGAAATTATTCTTCCCAAATGCCATTTTGGACACGATAAGATAAACCTGGAAGTCCTGCTTCCAGCAGGCATTTCCTAAAGAGATGTGTCTACCACAGAAAACCACCAGCCAGCTTCTCCTCTATTCCAAATGAAATGTCAAGTACAGTTGTTTATAAATTCTTTTCAAAAATATATGAAGGCTAGGGACATGATAGTTTGACTTAGACTTGAAAAAGCTGTAGGCCTCAATCAAATCAGAAGTTCCTAAGGAAATCCCAAGAATTAAGGGGATGGGTAGTATCAATCCATAAAATTCTGGGAGTCCAAAATCAACTGAGGTCCATGCAACTTTAAAAGGCTATATAAAGGTTTTTGATGAAGGATTAGTTCAGCAAAGGAGGTGCTGGTGAGGAGGGATGTGGATTGTCATAACCTTGTCTTTTCTTGGATTGTGCTTATTGCTGTTGCTTTGTCTATGTAAAGAACACCTTTATTTCAAATAACTACATAAAGGAATTATTTCAGAACAGCTTTTATTAATGTTTTTATTGGGCTTCATTAGGAATATAGTAGTTATGTAAGATTATAGCACATCATTAATCTTCTAACCTAAAATAAAACAAAACAACAAACACACAAACATTACAGTTGTATAGCCATGGCCTCTTAATCCTTAAAGCTTTCATGCCACGAGACATTTTCCAAAGATATTGTTAATTGAACTGATTTCTGAACAGTAGAGGTCCACTTGTGAGCAGGATTTGGCAGCACAGATGCCAAACCTGGTGTACAGGTAAGCTCCTGAGTGGTGTACAGCAGGGCAGGGCTGGGGATTTGTGGATATGGCGTCCTGACAGACCTCAGCGAGAGACAGCAGCTGCCAGCTCCTGGGAGAGAACAAGCGATATATTGCTTTCTGTGAGAACCCCAGAGAAACCTCAAATAATTTACACAATACATCCAAAGGGTAGCACCTTTTGGACCTCTGGTGTGAAGGAGAAACATCTGAATTTTTATTTGCCATCTAGGGGTTCCCAACCAGGTGCTGGAGCATGGTGCCATGATCAGCCACTTTACAAAGGCAGCCAAATGGGATTTCTCCAAGGCAAAGGGATGTTACTGTGACCAGTAGCACTATGGCTATCCACCCACGGTGCACCCAGGACAATTTCGTGCTTGACAGTTTCAGGCAGAGATGAGAAGCCTAATAGTCACAAGTACATAGGTGCAAAAGTACAGCTTGTACACAAAGCTTCATGAAAGGGATCTCAGAAAAATATAGGCCCAAGATTACACAAACTGCCTCTAAATGAGTTCTTACAATGTACGCTGGAATAATTTAAGAGGTTATTACTCTCAGCTGCCTGCCCACACAGTCAGGAGTTACTGCCCAAAAGCTAAGCAGTTTCAGTGAATACAACCAGGCTATGACCTCTGTAGCCGAGAGAAGGATATATCACCCTTTCTGCTGCCTCTTGCTGTTGGGCTAATAATGTCAGGCAGAAGAATGGAACAGGTATTTTAAATCACTCCTACGCAAATAACGAAAGTTCATCTCGAGGTGCACTCAGTAGGGCAAAACCAGAAGACCAATGTCCTTTCAGTTATTTACTGTCCTACACCCTCACCTGTGGAGTCTTTGCAAAGTTCATAACCTATCAATTCATCCAATAAAGTCTTTAATGTTGATAGATGTGTTGAAACGAGGAATAAAATTCACACCTTTTGTAATTAGCCAGGAGAGGAAAAGCAGGTAACAATAGATGAATTGTGCATCAAGCGTGAAAGGGAAATCTCATTTTCTACAGAGTCTTCCAGCTTTCAAATTCCTCTGGAACATCCAACGCATCTCTCTTTGTGACAGTGTGGTTTCAAATAAAGAACTAGTCTAAACTAGAACCTCGGGAGATCCAGCAGAAATAACATAGGTCACATTTACATGTGTCTGATTGTACTCAGTTCTGTATTTCAGGCTTCTTATCTCTGTTAGTGTAACTGCAAATTAGCACAATATGTTCTTTAACCATGTTAGCACACCCCACATTGCCTGCCAAATAATTATCTTCAGACTTCAAAGTCACCCTTGGAGGCTTTTATGTATAGCATTGTAGCTTTTAAAAATAAAATTCTTATATATTCTGAATCTAAGCAATGATTAATCACCAGCTGATAAAGAATGCCCTCATGTGAATGTATGCACCAAAATAACTTGCCTGCAGAAGCAGGGTGATACCTAGATGAAACCAAGAGGTGAGAGCATTATTTTTCTTTCAAGATACTGTCAGAGAAAAGAAAGAGCCTTTTTCTGAGTGAGACTGTTGACAGACAGAAACCACACCTGAAAACACAGGCAACACGCAAAACACAGGCAGCACACCAGGCTGGTCAGAATGGAGACAGTGATAATGTCTGGTGTGACAGTAATGAGGGTAACATCAAATGAACAGTTCAAGTTGGCACAAAGAACTATTCCTGATACTTTTTGTTGAAATGAAGGGAAACCTTGAGAAAATTCTTCACATGTTGCATTAAACATTTCACTTAATTCTCTCTTTGATGCTAGTAACAAATGCAAAGAAAATGATGAGCAGGAGTTACAACACTGGCAGGAGCTGCAGGAAAGGAGAATCAACAGTTATTAGGGCATGTAACATGTAGGAGGACAGGTACCTAGACCCCAGCTATACTACTGCCCCAATACAAGCAGTTTTGAGATTCAAAAACTGCACATTTTTTTTCAGAAATTATATCAAGAGGTCATCTGCCTCGTGCCAGGTGGTTCAGGAATTTCTGTCACACATGGGTAATGTAGCTCCAGATGATCTCAGTCCAAGAGGGGAAATTAATCCAAATCTGCAGCAAGTCCCCTGGGGCCTCCACTTCCACAAGATTTACTCAACCTAAATGAAACCACAAGCTAAAACAAGACTTTCCTGATTATCCTTTTTTTTTTTTTTCCCCTGCTGAATTTTGACCCAATTTGAGCAGCATTCCCAAGACAACTGCACCCACACCTCATGAGCCAGGTGTCTGTCAAGACAAAAAAATATCTTCCACTTGTCCCTTGGTCCTGGAGATCAGCACTGCCAGGCTGGGGAGGGAGAGAGGCAGTTATCATCTGATGGAGGAATGGGTGTGTGGTTTAATGCACTAACCTTCACATGAGTAGGAGCACACAGCAGCCAGTAAGCACTGAAGGTGACAGTTTATGCTGGGGATGTGGCCCTGGCATGAAGCCCAGCAGGGAAATGTCTTTGCATAGTGGGCTACTGGAGGGTGCTCCCAACAGCAAGTAAAGAAACTGGTTCCCCTATCTATTTCCTTTCAAATTCGTGGCAAAAAGGGTCTTGTAGCAGTTAATCATGTTGCCAGAAACATCCTGCACTGCCCTGAATAATGACTAAGCCTTGGTGATGAGCAGGACAACAGAGCAAAGCCTGGAGCATGAGTAAGACTTGTGATCCCCAGGACTGTTACGCATAGCTGGCTCACCAGTTGCCTTTGCTTAGGTAAATGTCACATGTGCTAAATAAAGGCTGTGACTAACTGATTTCTACTGGGAAGGAATGAGGAAAAACAATTGTTTTGTTGTTGTTTTTATTTTTAATACACCCAATTACTGTAGGCTAGCAACAGTTGCCAGGACAAGCTGTTCCAGTTGCATTCCTGGTGCCAGGGAAACAGGCCATTTTAAGGAGTGGTTCATATGAGCAAAGAAACAGAAATACCAAAAAAGGCTGAAATGTCAATATACAGTAATGCGTGTTTTAGAAAGTTGGAAAACTACTTGGGATAAAAGTCCCAAGAGAGAGGTTGCTCAGGTGAGTTCTTACAGATTTGTTGTGGTTCTAAAGTTGCAAATGGCATTTGCAAGCCCAGCAGAACATCAGTGGGACTTACCTAAGGAGATCTCCACAAAGATCTAGCTTGCTCTGATCACAGCTAAATTGTGGAAGAGTTTTCAGATCTACCATGACTTTTCCATAGGGATGGCCTAAGAATTAGTTTTTAAACCATAAGCAATAGGAAATATTTTGTGTAGGGGATTCATCTGGAAGGATACAGAATCCTGTCAGACCACCTTCTTAACTCCATGAAGTAATGAGAAAATTCTTGCTAAAGAAGGAGTCCTGCTGCATCTCACCTTCCCTACTGCCTTTAGGGCTTCATCTGGAATTTCTTTCTTAACATTTTCAAAAGGTGATTTGTATCCTAGAGTACTCACAGCAGAGGTATTTTAGCCATAGTTAGATAAGAGTTTAGTCACAATAATCATGAATATGTATTAATTATGAAGAATAATATCGGATAATATATCTAGATGGGATTTAATCACTTCTTGAGTTCAGAGTAGTAGTCTCAGGCCAAATTTCTCTTTCTCTGACATTTGAAAAATTGTTTAGGCAAATTTAGACTGCTAAAGTAAGCAATCATATATTTATCTCAATAGCCTTTTAGAGTCATTTGAAGTTGAATGAGTCTGCCAGGTTATGATTCTTTAAGAAACAGCCACAGATTATTAGTAGTATTGTCAGCTCCAAGTATTTCAGAAACCAGTCTCCTTTCTTCATCTTTTCAACTACTAATCACTCACCCTTCTGGCTCCTTGATGTCTATTTGGCATGGAGAGAATGCACTTCCACAAGGGAAAGACAGACAAAACCAATGAAATTAAATTACCTTGTGAAAATTTGTTATTTATTTTTGGTGAAATATTTCTATTCCATTGAGTTACAGAGTATTTGCTGTACATTCTTCTCTGAAATTAAGGTTTGTTGTTTAGCCTACGTGTTCCGTGAGACACCACATGGTCTCCTATTAGCAAGAGATGAGATTGCATCTGTGGGACTGCACTTCAGTTCATGAAGGGGAATTACACACAAAGAAGAAAGAAATGCCCAAACAGTCTAACTATAACTTTTGCAAGACTCTGCAGTGAGATATCTGAACTGAAGCTTGTGGTCAGCTTCTACCTAAAAATGTCAGTTCAAAGCAAGTATTTCTTTTCTTCTTAAAAACCCATTTTTCCATCTGAAGCAATTTGAAATGTACGACTAGACATCTACCTGCCCCTCTGAGCTTTTGGTCTAAATTTGTTAAATTCTTTACAGTCAAGATTATGTGTCCTGCTTGTTCTGTGTAGTACTCAGGCGTTTATGATTCCCCATAATAACCAATTTACCTTTTAGATGATCAAGTATAGATATCTTAAATTCTGAATAAAAAAAAAAACCAACCCTCCAAGAAGACAGAACAATTCCTTCTTTCACATGATGGCATATGCCAGCTAATTAGCCACATGGGACACCGAATTCTGCAGGAGACACAGATGGCAATTTGGGGCTGATAGTCCTGCAGCAATGGAACAGCACATTGTTTGCTGGCAGAATATTTGCCATTTTTGTGCTGATGTCTGTGGAGTAATCATTGCAGTTCTTGGTCTTCACAGCTACAGCTTCTCTCAGAATAGATTCTTACGAACTTTTTTTGGTATTACGTTCTTTAAAAGTTCAGCTTCATGATAACAAAAAATAAAGGTACTAAAACTGTGTAGGATGAGATGGGAGGATTTGAGCACTTTCCAATTTATGGATCTGCACAGGTACTTTGGCTATATTCTGCCTCTGTTTTGCAAAGAGATGTATAATTTCATTTCCTTGCCCTTTATCCCAAGGCCATGTAAAGGACGGGCAGGACATGTGGGATAGATACACTCTCCAACTATGACATCAGATTAGATCATCAGGAAACTATGCTGCAGGTAACACTATGACACACACTGATGCCGATTACCTATTAATTTCTTGATATTATAGAAAAATAATCATGAATGCTTACTTTGGCATTTTTAAGGTTTCCACAGAAGGGGATTATCCCTAGATTGAATCTGTTACTCATAATATTTTTTATGTATTTCAATCTTATTTTAAAAATCACAACAGTGCTGGCACCAATCCATGGCTCTGTTGGTGACCTGGCAACCCCATCAATTGGTCATCATCACTCTAATAAGGGAAACTGGGAGGAAATATCACTGTCTTCATCCTTGTGCAGGTTTTAGATGCTGATCCCATGCATGCCAGGCATAGTGGATGGCAGAAAAAGCTACACTAACTGGAAGCATCCCTTGAAGACCTCACATTCGTTTTCAGAGCTAAAGAATTACTCACGTCTTTCTCTGCAGCAAGACACCCTTCTGACAATTTTTTTGAACCCCAGTGCACTTTCATGGCTTATGACTTGGTCCATGGACCAGCCACACTGTTGGTAGGCTCCTTTACACAGTTTAACTCCTCCTGGACAATATTCAAGCATGATTCGGGGCAGAACGTAGACAAAAATCTCTGCTTCCAGTAGAGATAATGGATAAGAACAACTTAGTTGAGAGAATATACTCTCTTTTTTTAATTCAGTAGGATACATGTATCCTTCAGGACCTGCCCACTCCAAATCTAACTCAACAAATTTGATGGGAAGCAACACCCTCATCAGTTTGTTCTAAGCGTACCAACAAAAGACTTTAGGAAGATGGGGTTGTAATTTGTCTGTTAGCCTGTATCAAACATGAAAATCCTTTTGTTTTCTGGCCCAGAGCCTTAGAGAGTACTTGCATTGCAAGCCTCAGTCTGCTCCTGCCCCCAGGCCAGATCATGCATCACTCCCTTTAATGCCACTTCATGCTTCTCTGTCAGGCTCCTCTGTTCTGCAAACACTTCTTCTCACAATCTCTTTCCATCACAACCCTGATATTCTTCCAGACCTTCCTCTCATTTCCTGGCTATTTTCCCCAAGCCTCCCTTCCTCCATACCTCCTCTCACATCCTTTCATCCTTTTATCTGACTTCACTTTTATAATTCTGGTACAGATTATTCCTGAGCTCCATGATGCCAACAATTTCCTTTTGAGATGACATTCTCCAAAATTTTCTATTATTAAACTCTCAATCAGAGGGCTTATAACACTAGCTCTTAAGGGCTAGCATACTGGAGTATACTCACAACCTTAGATTGCATTGCCACTGTAAGACTGGAAGGTATCCCCTAGGAAAGAAGAAACAGTTCACTTTCTGCAGGAGATTTTATGTTTAACAGCATATGACAGAAAAAAACAAGGCGGCATCAAAGCCAGACCTACCACAAATCTACTGCTGTGCTCATAAAAAGAGGAAATGTTGTCAACGTGTTATCAATGAGGTGTTTGTATGGTATGTTTGTTCCTGCAGCACAGAAAGCAAGCTAGTTTTCCTGGAGCTCTAAGATATAAAGCTTTCCATAAAAGGTTACCTATCTCCTCTCACTAGAACCCAAAAAGTCACATCATAAATAGTTGACGAATGCATTCCAAATGCTGTGAAAGTGGTTTGGTTAAATATATTGAATTTCATGAACACGACATACATTAGATATGAGATAAACAGGTGCAAACACCACAGAAGTTTCACCTGCTCACATGAGTTTTAAATTAAGTTCTCTTTAAGGAACATTGCATAGGACAGCAGATAAGTCACTCAACCAATAGATTAGGTGAAAACCCATACTTGAAGTCAGAAGGTCAAGCAAAAAAGGTATTTGTGAATCATTCACTGCTACTGGAGATTTCCAAGAGAAGACAATCGTGAAATGTTACTAATTGAGCTTGAAACTTTGTCAAAATAGATTCTATGTTTTGTAAGTGTATGGAAGGAAAAAGAAACAAACTTCTCTGGATTTGAAAAATCCTATGTCTAGAGGGAAAATTTTGTTAATAATGAATTTCATACCTTTACTGTTACAAGGAAGAGAGGCAGAAAGATATACTCAAGACCTAACACCCATTTAAAATTTCCAAGGGAAGTATAGGCACTCTCAATAGTACATCTCACTCCCTTTAAACATGCAACTGCTTTTCAAATTCCAGAGGCCAGATATGTTAGTGAAATGTCATATGCTTATAGATCCTGTTACTTTTATTCAACACCCTGCTCTTCCCACCTCCCTTTCCTCCGTCATTACTCCTTACTTTGTACAGTACATCCAGGACAGAGACCTCATTTCCCACTGGTGCTGAAAACAACTTGGAACACAATTAGCCTTGTCAGGTCCTTCACTGGTATGCCATATAGGGCTGCCAGTTTTCCAAGCAATTCAATAATCCCTAGAGCACTGCAGCAGGGTCTGTGATTAACAGAGGTGTTTACATGTCTGAAAATGTACCAGACTAAAAATAGAAGTCATTTTCTTAGCATCCTGTGATGTTGGATTTGTTCTTTTTCTTTCCATTTGCCAGATTGATAAACAAAGTGTGTTTGCTTAATTCCTTCAACAGATATAGAAGATCAACAACAACAAAAGAACAGCATCACAGTTCTGTGGTGATGGAGGAAAATAACTCCCAAACAAAATATTTTCTGTGGTAGTCCAAAAATAGAAAAACACCCAAGGGTGATAGCAAATTGGTCTTCACTGTAGCACAGAGCACAATTCCAAACTGAGATGTTCAAATGAAGGGACCAAAGATGGTATTCAATATCCCTACACAGACATTTTTAGTTCGAAGGTAAGGTGCTGCTGCTGCACAGAGAGAGGTGAGGGGCATATACGAGGAGTGCTTTTGAGCTCCTGGTATTAAATAGACAAGTAGGTAGACTCATATTTATTTCCCTTTGAGTCGGTCGTGTGGGATAAAGACATCCCTAGAAATGAGTACTGTGAAGAAACGTGACTCTGGAAGTTCTAGGAAGGCTGACATCTTTAAAAACAAAACTTACTCTTTTCTGAAGGTTGATTTCCAGAAGACCAGGGACAGTACACCTCTCGGGAGCCACAAACACAGTCCCTGCTGCTCAGCAAGAGGACTAGCAAATGAGTTGAGCTCCTGGAGATTCGATCATTGCTACTTTTTGCTGTCGCTTCAAATTATTCCCATTTACCCTCACTAGGGCAATTAACATCCAGCAGTGCTAGTCTGGATTGAGTGGACATAACCCAGTCTGTAACACTTAGCTTTGGGCTGAGGATTGGTTACTGAACCATAGAATGGTGAATCTCTTTTCTTTTGCATCAGAGATTTGGCCAGAATTTCTTCCCTGTGGTTATCTGTTTAACGACAACTACTGGAAGTGCATGCAGTACACATCAGAACCAATGCTCTTATATATATGTCTACAGATCTCTAAAATGAACAAAGCACCATGGGTAATGCTAGCATGAGACAGTACCAGCTGTATCCCAGCACAATGTCTAGTGTAATGCAGTTTAGGTCAGCTTGTTCAGTGCCTGATGCAGGATAACTTGAATTTATCTACCCTGGATAACTGTAGCCAAACCTGGTTTGATCATAATGACTATTTGTTCCAGGATATGTCCCCATTTGGGCATTTACAGGCTGGTCAACTTTGCACTTTTGGGCTAATTTATACCAGGTAATTTAACTTCATAGGATCTTAAATGAGTTGGTTTTTAACTGACGTGTTTGTGAAATCCACAAAAGGCTACTAAAACGCTATGGATCTTGATTCTTCTGGAAAAGGTCATGGATTCACCTAACATCTTCATATGCTGCATTTAGCGTTTGACACTCAAAGCTGACTGAGAAGTCAGTACATTCACATGTCAGCAGGTTACTATAGGTCATTTCACAATTAGAGATATTGAAGATCACAGGCTGCTTCTGTCAGCATAAAAATATCTGTGTATTTCAGGTTGTAGCTAACCACTACACACAATCAGAAAGTTATAATTGTCTTGAAAAAACAAAACCTTAGAGAGGGACAGAAGTATAAGGGGTTCCTTTAATCACAGAAACAAAGCAAAATTCAGGAAAACAAAGTGAACAGACAATTTTTTCCCCGTGAAGTCATGGCTTCCAAATGCTAGGGCTCAAGTCTCAGAATGTTTTAAATGGTGCTACATGGGGCAAATTCTTAGTGAAGTCAGTGGAAATTTTATCTCTGTAAATTATTAATGGGAAGAGGACTTATTTTACCTTCAAATCACAATCTACCCTCTATCCGTTAAAGTCATCCCTTCATCTTTCCTTGAATCTCAGTACAATTGCTCACAGTATAATATGATGTAGAAGATTTTCTGAAGACTCTTTTACCCTGGGACATCATTAATAAAATGCCTGTCTGACTTTTGGTTCCAGATTTCAGCATAGACAGTAATTCTTTTTGCCCCCAAGTGTTCATCAAACCATACAAACAGCCTTGTATCATCAGGTTTCTCTGTCCCTCTAGGCTGAGAAAAATGAGCATCTATTGTTTCTCTATCAGTATTTGACAGACTGTCGAAGCTATGAAGCCAAGGTTCATTTTGATACTTGAAAAATCAGTGTTTCTTCTACTGCTTTTAGTCTCCCAAAGCTTGCCTCCTGTATGGCAATAGCAAAGCAGTAAACTCCAGCAAGTTTGCTCATGACTGAAGACTCCAACAAAACATTTCTAGCTAATACGTATGGATAGGAGATATGAACTCAACCAGCAAGACAGGAAGAAATTAAGACCATGAAGATTTTAAAATATGTTCACTTTTTAACAGGCCAAGTTTGTAAAATGACCCTTTCACTCTTGCATCTTAACCCACGATTTGTGTCACTCAGCAGCTACTCCCTAATTGAGAGACTGCTTCAGTCACTGGATATAAGGTAGGCCTCTAGATGAACACACAAGGTCTGAATATTAACTGTGGTGTCTAATGTGACCAGTTTTTCACCTCCAACATGAGTGCAAAATCCTCCTCTTCAGATGAGAGTGTTATTTTGTCCTTTCTTCCTTTCTACAGGACTACACATGGAGCGTGGCTGCTGAGAGTCATTTTGGCATGGTTAAAATGGGATATAAGAATCATATCCACACTGTTTGCATAGCTGAGCAACAGCTGGGCTTAATACTGTGCACGAAGAGAGTTGAGGACATTGCAAATGGATTGAAGACAGTCCTATGAAGAATATCATTTTCTGTTCCTTTACTTTCATTTCTGTAATTTCTTCTCCTTTCAGACAGCTTAATGGATCTTTCTCATGGCTGTAACGTTTCTCTTTATCTAAATATGTTACCCACATTTTTGATAAATTGTTAAGAGGATCATAGAGTCTTTCATCTCTCTGTCTCCAAAAGCTGAAACATGTATTTCATTTACTGAGTGTCAATCATAGGAATATCTCGCCATTAAAAATGATTTGATCCCCAAATATAGTTGCTATATGAAAAACTCACTAAATGGGTCATTTTAATGGGTGACTTATAAATGGTACACAGACAGCTCTGGAACAAAAATGTGACTATTTAGCCATTATGGCAAAGATCAGCAGTTCACAACTGTGGAAATACTGAGGTAACTCAGCTTTCCTAGATGGAAGCGTGGCATAAAGGAATGGGAACTTAATCCTATATTTATAACCCCTGGCTGAAGCTGTAGATATATGTCCTCTTCCAAATCCATCTAGGCCAGTTGAAGATAATATCAGCTGCCTTTCACTCTCAGATGTTTTGTTACCAAAGCACAGACAGCATTAGGGGTGTCTGCTCATACTCCCCTATGCAGGGCTGCCTTAAGAATTTGAAGTTTTGCATACAGTACAGGCTCTTGAATGTCTTTGCCCTGACTTTTACAGTTCTATGTAGCTAAAATCATCTTGTGACACTATATCATATCTGCAGTCAATAAGGTTGGTTAGATTCAGCTCCTATCACCTGATGTAAAACCACAGCAAGCAGGTACAGAAGGTCTGACACCTCGCAGAGTTCAACTGGAAAATCCTACATTAAAGAATCTTTGCAAGTAAACATGAACAGCAAAAATCACTACTATGTGTATTTCAGTTTTGATAGAACTGAATTTAAACTATAAAATCA
Source organism: Colius striatus (assembly GCF_028858725.1). Classification (NCBI taxonomy): domain Eukaryota; kingdom Metazoa; phylum Chordata; class Aves; order Coliiformes; family Coliidae; genus Colius; species Colius striatus. Next base: position 59,216,490 of record NC_084759.1, read on the forward strand.
TCTAGATTGTCCCAGTATTGCCACTTGGGAGGAAGTAACTGAACTGAAACCTACAATTACACCTCTCAGGCTGGTTTTGAGCTTACCTTGAGAAATATATAAATATGATGTCCAAATTTCTTTCTTCATTATTTGTTTGTCTCTAAAGCCACTCACACTTAGGGAAGTTGTATATTTAAAGCTATGATAAATGAAGCTGAGTGTCTTGACCTATGAACCATATTCACTGGTGAAACTCCCAGGAGAACATGCTTTAAATATGATATTGTGTGAGAAGTGGTATAACGACTGTGAGTTTCAATCCTCTTTAGATTTTATTTCTGTTAAGGTCAGATTCCAATGTGTGATATGTACTTGTTCGAAGTTCAGTGATTTATAAATAGCAAGTGCTTTCAAGGTTTACCTTACTGGTTTTGACCTTATTGAAATCCCTGTTGTATGTGCTGAACGTAAAGAGCAAGCCACTTGACTCACAATTCATTACAGTGTTTGACCTGCTCATTCTTGTCTTGTTTTTAGCTTTTATCATTGAACAATAACAAAAACCATAGGTGTGTATATTTTAAAAACATTTTGTCTTATCCATAGATCAAATACCTCGTCCTCCAATTCTTTGAAAATTGGTGTTATGCATAATGTAGTGTATCACCTCTTCTTACTATATGAATAAAAACTGCTGAATATTTACAATATCATGGCCCTTGGGAGACATATGTTAAATTATTAATAGCAGATAGTGTAATTCATTTGGTCTTCTTTTGAGGAATATAAGTAGAGCTAATTCTGTGTAAGAGCAGGGGCTAGAATACTTTTCTGGAATGCTAGCAGTATGGCACTCCAGATCATTCTAGTACAATATTAGCTCTTCAAAAGCCATAAAATATGGTTTGAGGGAAATAGGTGAAGATCTCTTTTTTGTTTGTTTTTTGGTTACACCATTACAAGCCATTACTGCCTCACCTGAAAAGCCAATTACTCATATTATATGCAAAGGTAATGTGTGCTCACCTCGCCCTTCAGATTGTGTATGCTTCTATGTTTTACAACAACAAAAAAGTGCGCACCTTATTTGGTAACCTTTATCACATGCTTCTGTCATGTGAATAATGGATTGCCCAAGTAGCAGTTTTCTAGGAGTTACCAAGCGTCAAATGGCAGAGCATCACATGTGTGCAATTTTTTTCTATATATATATATCTTACTCATCAGGGTCTCAGAACGTATGCCATATTAAAATGATCCTTCTATTTGTGGCCTAATTTTCCTAGAAAGATCCTTATCTCCTCAGAGGTTGCCTGTATTGCCATTCTGCTCCCACTGACAGGGACTGGACTAATCCTTTTTCAGATATACTTTGAGTTCTTTCCTCTCTTCTGGTTAAGCTTGTCACCCTGTGTACCCGCTCAACTTCTCTAAAACGTGACTGTAAATGTACTGGGGAGATTTGAGCTTCGATTTCCCTCCTGTTGTAACACACCAAATGGTAACAGAAAAATATTTCAAGGCTTCATACCTAGAAACATCTCTGATAGGTTCTGGTTAACTGTGCAGGGCCTGGAACTCCTGTAAGGGAATTTCTTAGGCTTTCAATGTTTGGAATATCGTGTAAGCCTGAGGCTAAGACTTTCCATTTGTTGCAGATCCTGGACGTTTCTCTCCATTCTCACCAGTTTAGCCTAATGTAAATTCCTTTACTAAGAGGCATTGGCACTGAGAGACATATTACCTTCTCTCAGAGATAAAGTTCTGTGCGAAGAAACTCAGAAAAGAGGCAGATAGCAGTACAAAGTATCATTAAGAGCACTATGAAATAGTTAGGCTGGGTTCAGCCATTGACAGATTCTTCACGAGCTGAGCAGCAGTAATCCTGCATGCATGTGTGTAATCTTGTAGCAAATGTGAAGTAATTGGATTTAATTGAGCCTGCAGTAATAAAGAGTTAAGAAAAGCTGAATTATCTTGCAGTTGCTGCAGAATAAGAACATACAAAGACAGCTACCACAGGAGTAGATGTGGGGTGGCTTGTTAATCTCTGGAAACTAACTTCATTGTATGTCTGAGTCTGCTATGTTACCTCTCAAAAGCCACAGACAGGATTAGCTGCTGTGGGAGTAGCTGTGTCTATGGGGGGAAAAAAAGAAAAAAAAAAGAAAAAAACTTTAAAGATTCAACTCTGAAGTAGATCTGAGTATGAGACTGGCTACCCCATCACACTTCCCAGCACAGATCCACAGAACTCAGCAGCCCCAGGACAATCAGCGGGGCTGGGCTTCTCTGATGCACACCAAGGGCAAGAGTCTGGACAGAAAAATGGTGCTCAAAGCAGGTGAGACTCCCCAGGCCCTTGTTACACAAACTAAAATAACCATGCTTGGAAAGGCAGCAAGCCCTCAATATACTTGATCCATGTGGCCTGAAAAGTAAATGGAAACTGTGACACAAAATCTACATGGACAGCAGAGAAACAGCATGGGACGGAAGAAAGGTACACATATATCCTTTCTCTGGCTGTAACTGCAGGCTGTGGGATTCAGGGAGAAAAGTTGTCAACTGGTATACAAGCAGTCAAGAGACATCTAGAGTGCTGCAACCAATTCAGAATAAAAAGTGAAAAAAGGTCTGGAGACTACTGAATCTCTTATTTCTGACATCCTGCAGCATGTGACAGAGAGGCAAAGAAACAGACTGGATATCTTCTAAGATTGCATTGCACTCACAACAAATTATTTTTAATCCCTCTTAGCATTCTTTCTGGGAAACACAAGCCTTCAGAGCTTTTTGTTACACTTATTTTCTTAATATCTCCGATAAACATTATCTTAAATGCTCTTTCCCCAGTGGTAAATAACATTTTAATCAGGAAGATGAAAATAAACATTTAGGTCCATATGCCTACCTACATGCAAAATAAGAAACATAGGACGCAGTACCAGCAAGACATGGTTCTGATCTTTGTGCTCAGACCTTATCGGGACACTGACCCCATTTCAAGCACAAACTGGGACAACTGGAAGTTCACAGTATTGTGAATTTGGCTCTCCAGGACTGAGATGTATCCTAAAACCAGGATATTGTGTGTTGGAGTGCTCTGGACTAGGTCTCTTCTTGTGTCATGGAGTCTCTTAAACATCCTATTTTGAAGTTCCTGGTTGACCTGGCTTCTTTTTTCCCTGGGACTAACACATATATTCTCTACTACTACCTGAAAGGAGGTTGTACTGAGGTGGAGGTTGATCTCTCAAGTAACAAGTGATAGGACAGGAGGGAATGGGCTCAACTTACATAGAATCACAGAATCTCGAGGGCTGGAAGGAACCTTGAAAAATCATCTAGTACAACCCCCTGCCAGAGCAGGACCACTTAGAGTAGGTCACACAGCAACTCATCCAGGTGGTTTTGAAGGTCTCCAGAGAAGGAGACTCCCCAACCCCTCTGGGCAGCCTGTGCCAGTGCTCTGTCACCCTCACAGTGAAGAAATTCTTCCTTTTATTTCTTTCTTTATTTCTCTTGTATTCCAGCTTGTACCTGGTGCCCCTTGTCCTATCATTGGGCATTATTGAAAAGAGCCTGGCTCCATCCTCCTAACACCCACCCTTTATGTATTTGTAAACATTATTGAGGTCACCTCTCAGTCTCCTATTCTCCAAGCCAAAGAGTCCCAGCTTCCTCAGCCTTTCATCATAAGGGAGATAGATGCTCCACTCCATCATCCCTGTGGCCCTGCACTAAACTCTATCCAGCAGCATCCTATCCTTCTGGAACTGAAGGGCCCAGAACTGGACACAATATCCCAGATGTGGTCTCACGAGGGCAGAGTAGAGGGAGAGGAGAACCTCTCTCGACCTACTTACCCACAGCCCTTCTAATACACCCCCAAATGACATTGGCCTTCTTGGTAAAACCATGTTAACTGTTCCTAATGACCCTCTTGTCCTTTAAATGCCTGGAGACAGCATCCAGGATAAGTCATTCCATCACCTTTCCAGGGAAGGTTTAGATTGGACACTAGGAAGAACTTTTTCACTGATAGAGTTGTTAGAGACTGGCACAGGCTGCCCAGGGAGGTGGTGGAGTCACCATCCCTGGAGATACTTAAAAGATGTGTAGATGAGGTGCTGAGGGACATAGTTTAATAGTGGGTCTGACAGTGTGAGGTTAGTGGTTGGACTCAATGGTCTTAAAGGTCTTTTCCAACCCAGATTATTCTATGATTCTATATATCCAAAGCAGCTGAAACAAGACAAGGTTCCTCTCTCAACTCTTGTAAAGACCTGCAACACTCAGAGGTGACTGTTCTGTCAGCTAGCCTGGGGTCAGCCTGAAAAAACAACACCACGTTGGCCAGTGTGCAAGGAAGAAGGGGGACTTCTTACAAGATGGCATGGAAAGAAACTCTATCTGTGGCACTCTGAGATTTCACCATGTACCAGCAGGTCAGAGCTCACGTGAAGACTCTCGGTAGATATCACTTCTCCAGTCAGCCCTCATGGGATGATAAAAAGGAATCCTTGCTTCCACTTGCAAAACTGCCCCAGCTCCCCCCACTGCTAAGCTGAGTCTGGGATCATTTTCAGCACGTGGCACAGTTGGTGGCTGAGCACACATAGCCTGGCATGGAAGCTGTCAAATAGCTCATGGCCCAGCCATGGCAGCCAGGCAGGCCCTGTAGCCAGTCTGACCTCTGCATAGCAAAGGTCTCTCTGAGCAACCCAGATGAATCTCGCAGGGTCCAAGAGAACAATTTGGACTGTGTCACCTAGCTCCACTCTCTTTACAATCCTCTGGGATGTGGCAAGACAGCTGAAATCCCAAATGACATCTGCCTTTAAAGTTCTATGTTCTATTAGTAAATGGTCTGTTAATTATACCCCAGTGACTAGTTGCAGTAGTAGTATCCAGCCTCTCTAGCTAAAGTAATAAAAATAACCTAATAATTTCTCTGGTTTTCCCACTCAGAAAGCTACTGTGCATTAACTCAATCCATCATACCAAAGATTTCATTTTATTTCTGCATTTCAACCCTAAAAGGAGACTGTCAAGCTTTTATGATAAAAATAATTACCTTCTTCAACAGTGGTCCCATCTAAATGGATCTTTTAAAGAGACATCTTGGGTGTATTTTTCCTTTCTTTCACCCTGACAAGGAGAAATTAAACATTTCGCAACCCATTACTCCCTCGCTCCTCCAAATTCACTTTTTTTAATTTAAGAAAAAAAACACTGGCCATGTTTATTATGTCCTTTATTTCTTCTGAGCAGTCTTTTGTTCAATCAGAACTTGATACGAAGCTAATTGAAGTCAGTATGCTTTTTGAGCTGTCTTTAATTACATCTTCTGTGAGGTGATACCAAAATAGAGCATCAGTGTAACATATTTCACTAGAATGCCCAGTAGCTGGTATTTTAAATCAAAAAATTATTTTGTTTTTTTGTCTAGAATAAGTAGGATTTGTAACAACTCATGCTAGGAAGCTAGGCTGGCATTTTCTATGATAGTACTCTTAACAAGACTTCCTGTCATATGATTTGTCAATATCTAACTACATGTATGAAAGGCTTCAGATTGAGGCAAAATCTGGATGCTGAATTTTTTGTGGAAAACTTGGCACAGCAATGTCCAGCTACCCAAAAGAGTGAGTGTGGGGAAAAGACAGCACCTTATACATCCTAAAAACCTTTTAAAACCTGTTTTTAATCTAAAGGTTCACAGAAGGCACTTGAAATCTAAGGAGGCTCAGTGGCTTACATATAAAAATAATTTACCTTTTTCCCATGCAATAAGCCTTTGAAAACCAGTGATTTCACCTGTTGTTTACAATTATACAGCTAATTGTCTAGATTGCATCCTTCCTGCATATGTTCCATGTGGTAGCTGCAGAGGGCAGAGCAAGGCTTCAGTTTTACCTGGGCAAAGAAGCAAATGAAGCCAGAGTTGGAGCCGCCAGATCAGGGAGCAGACAGGCGACAGTGGGCTGCTGGCAGGGGGAAGAGGCAGCAGAAGGAAGGACTTTGGATAAAACAGGATAAAAGAGCCTATGAAGGGAGACTTGGATCTGGCCAAAGGCTGGAGCAAGGGGAACAGAGTGGGGAAACGAAGTGGAAAGGTGGAAATGGGCAGTTTGGAGAGTGATTCCTGAGAAGGAGCACGAAACAAGAACAATTAGGAAAAGAAGTAAGAGATGGGCAGTCTAGAGGCTAAGAATGGCCAGATGAAGCAGCCTGGGATGTCCTTTCCCATCAGGCTATGAGTGCATTTTCTAGGAAGCAACAAAACTGGAGCATGTCCAGAGACAGGCAACATAGCTGGTGAAGCTTCTAGAGTGCAAGTCTTATTAGGAGCAGATGAGGCAGCTGAGGTTCCTTAGTTTGGAGAAGAGAAGGCTGAGGGGAGACATTATTATTATATACAACTACCTGAAAGGAGGCTGTAGCAAGGTGGGAGTCGGTCTCTTCTCCCAAGTAATGAGCTATGGGCTCAAGTTGAACCAGAGGAGATTTAGACTAGAGATTAGGAAGAACTTTTTCACTGAAAGGGTTGTTAGTCACAATCTGCCCGAGAGAATGACAAAGGTGAGATCACGTAGGGAGAAAATTAGAAGGGCCAAGGCTCAACTTGAACTTAAGCTAGCCACTACTGTAAAAGATAATAAGAAAAGTTTCTACAAATATATTAGCAATAAAAGGAGGGCTAAAGGGAATCGTTAATGGATGAAGGGGGAAACTTAGTGAACAAGGATGAGGAAAAGGTGGAGTTACTTAATGTCTTATTTGCTTTAGTCTTCAATAGCAAAACCAGCTCTTCTCTGGGCAATCATCCACTTGAGTTGGAAGAGAGGGACAGGGGACAAAATGAGGCCAATCAGGGCCAAAGAAGTGATTGTCTTCCTGTACTTTGTGCTGGTGAGGCCACACCTTGAATACTGTGTCCAGTTCTGGGCCCCTCACTACAAGAGACATTGAGGTCCTGGAGAGTACGCAGAGATGGGCAACAAAGCTGGTGAAGCGTCTGGAGCACAAGTCTGATGAGGAGCAGCTGAAGGAGCTGGGGGTGTTTAGCCTAGAGAAGAGAAGAGAAGGCTGAGAGGAAATATGATCACTCTCTACACCTACCTTGAAGGGGAGTTGTAGTGAGGTGAGGATTGATCTCCTCTCTCAAGTAATGAATGATAGTACACAAGGAAATGGGCTCAAGTTGTACCAGGAGAGGTTGGACATTAGGAAGAACTTTTTCACCGAGAGGATTGTTAAACTTTGGCATAGGCTGCCCAATGAGGTGGTGGGGTCACCATCTCTAGAGATATTCGAAAGACACATAGATGAGGTGCTGAGGGATATGGTTTAGTTTAGTGATGGGTCTGGCAGTGTGAGGTGAGTGGTTGGACTCAATGATCTTAAAGGTCTTTTCCAGCCATAATGACGTTGTGATTCTGCGGGAGATAGTGGAGTCACCATTCCTGTAGATATTCAAAAGCCATGTAGCTGAATTTCTTAGGGGCAAGGTTACTGCTGGGTTTGATGGTGTTAGGTTAGTGGTTGAACTTTAAGACCTTAAAGGTCCTTTCCAATCAATGCTATGATTCTATGAAAGCTGCAACTGAATTACTAAATTTGGCTTCCAAAATGCTACAAGTACCTATTGACATCACTATATTCAAGAGAAATGCATTTGTATCAGTAGGACAGAAAACTATTCTCCAATACAGTGTTCAAAAACGTGCTTCAAGTTGTATGTAAGTTTCATATCTTTTCACCTTACCTCAAAGATTTTTCTCCCACCACTTGTGTTTTTTGCAGAGCTCCAAAGCTAGTGGCTCTGGGGTTCTTTACTCCTTACTCTTACCTAGCATTGTCTTTGCTAGCATTAGAAAGAAAGCATAGGGGAGCAGCAGACCTGCTGTGAATGCACTTGCCCACACAGCTCATGGTTAATGCAGTCCTAAATATTCTGTATATTACGCTTCTTTATAGACTCCCATCTAGGCTATATTAAATGAGTAGTAGATCTAGTCATAAAAGAACCTTGCAGCCATCCAATCAACCAAGGTGAGACTGACCAACCCGTAGATCCACAGATCCTCTTTCTTGCCTTCTTCTTGAACACAGAATTGACATTTGCTTTCTTCCAGTCTTCAGAAGCGTTACTCAGGCACCATAACCTTGCAAAGATACTCAAGAATGGCCTTACACTGACACCAACCAGCTCCCTTTGTATTTGTGGATGCAATTTGTCAGGCTCAATGGACTTCAAAGCACTTAAGTGCTCTCTTACATGGTTGTCCTTCACCAAGGGTAAATCCTTCATGATCCAGACTTTCCCACTTCTCCCAGGTGACTGAGATATTCTAATATTATGTACTATTTTATATATAAACAAATACACAAATATAAAAATTATAATAAATGTTGTCTAGATCCTTAAAGCTGCAGAGTTTTAAATTAAAATTATCTACTTTAGCCAATACAAGGAAGGCTGCAAGTACTGTATATAAACTAGTAATTTAGTATTCTGTTGAGTACAGAATCACCAAGAGATGGGCTGCCACAAACCTTGAAGAAGCATCAAGGAACAAGTCTTAGAAGATGAGTAGACTAGGAGGTAAGACCTGAGTTTCCTTGCACTAGAAAATAGTGAGAACTTTTCAACCATTTTATATGAAAAATAATGAGATTTGGTTGTTGCTGTTGTTACAGCTTTCCTCTCTTTTCTTTAGTTTCATGGGCTAGATTAAAATCTCTTTATCCACTCATTTAGTCTCAGTGACCTCCAAGTCAGGGGGGTGCCAGCAGGGAAGTGCACAGTGATCCAACCCAGCATTCCAGAAATTCCCTTTCTCCAGTCATGCACCAACAGGTGTATTTATGAAAATTCAAATTTTTAATGTATTAGTCTGCCATTTCATAGCCAACCCAAAAAGCAACTTTTTTCAGCCTTAGAAAATTATTTTTCTATCCTGCAGCTCAAGCTGCAGGACAAAAATATACACCATTCCACAATCCCACTGATTTCAACTGAGGTTTTCCAAGGCACTAGAGTCAGCTCACATAAATCAAACAGCAAGATCAAAGTCAGTGCTGGAGAGATTCGAGTTGTCAATTATGATGGAGTGGAAGACCCAGTGACATTTCATTTTATATCACACAAGTAATTGTCAGGGCTCAGTGACATGATATTATCAAAAAGTGATGTGGCTGTTCTGAAAAGCACAGTTGCTTGATTATTTTTTCCCCCTTGTGAGCTGTAGCATCTTTCTAAAGCCTCGAGCTTCCTTCTAAGATGTCATTTCTTCTCCCAGCATAAAAAAGCAGTTTGTTTGTGGACTGCCCTTCTAATTAGAAAAGCAAGCCACAGATGTTCTTGAAAGAGAAATAAATTCCATAACCAAACCTCTGCTCACTGAAAACACATCTCACTTGGAAAGGCTGAAGGAGAATTGTGCCACAGCTTGGCTGTTTTATAAGCAGCGCTCCATTCACTCCTGTCTCTGGGACCAGAGGTGACAACAATACACTTTGGGCTGCTCGCCGTTCTGTGCTTCTCTTTCATGCTCATGCTCCCAAAGTCCTCTCTCACCACTTTTAATGCTCAAATCTGTGCAAGGCTGGCTCTGCCCCAAGCCACACCAAGTTGTCTTCAGAGTATTGGCAAGCACCTCATCTCACAACTAATGCAATTCCTTTTTTCTTTTTGTCAGTAATTGCACAGAAAGCTACTCTGTTAAGCTGTGTCAAGTATTTTGACAAAACAAATGTCAATTAATCTTGAATCCTCAGATGACCCGTCAGTTTGAAGTGCATTGTAGTAATTTCAAAGAAACTGTGACAGTGACAAATCCAGGCCTAAAAAGAATATATGTTTACACAGATGGTATGTATTCAAACACTTGTACAGTTGAATCCATTTTTAGAGCCTACAAATATAGCCACCTTTTACATATACTGTAAGAAAGACAGATTTACAGATTTCCATTTGCACATCAAAACAGTTATATTATAGCCAGACTTCATCCATATGATTAAATTGTTCTGTTTAAAAACAAAACCAGATTGCTAAAATAGGATCTCATTGTATCTGTGAAATTAATCTGCTTTAATAGTAAGGAATAGCATCTGGATTTAATGGAACAAGAATACCTCAGCCAGTATAGCAAATAACATTGTAAAGTTTCCAGACTTTCCACAGAAGGGATTCCTTGGTAAAGGTGACTTAGGCTTCCCATGTTTCCACATTGAAGACTGTGATTCAGACATCTCCTAGGAGGGAACAACTGAATTGGCTTTACGTTGACAAAATTAGATGTTTTAAAAAGAAACCCCAACAACTAAAAAATTCTGTACAATGACAACTTTAAAGTTGCAAAGTTGAAGGGCTCACGGAACAAGGCACAATAAACTAGATATTGAAAGAATCTCTTTTCTACTTCCTTTAGAATATCTTTTACAAAAGCCATTTAAATAACTTTGCCATAGGTCTTTGATGACACAAACTATTCTCTGTTTTGAACATCATTACAGGTACACATCTTGAAGCAAATTGATAACCCTAGGATCACTTTAGCTCTCAGCTGACCAGATCTATGCCATTTTCAGAAGAAAGGTTACATCACTGTGAGCAGTAATTGACGACTAAGTTTGTCAGACATTTTAATAGGATGAAAGTTTAAAAGTGTGTTTGGAACACTGACAGTAAGATCTGTTGCTAAGATTACCTGGTTTCCTATATAAGAAACCTTCTGATATGATTCCTACACACACCATGCAAGCAACTGAAACTAGATCCCTCAGTTGGGAAGTGTGAGTATTGTATGGTGACCCTGCTGCTGTAAAAATCATCGGGCATAACATTGCTCCTAGGTGTTGTCCCACTTAAGTCAATTCAATTATGGCAATTGTCCTCTTGTTCACAAGCGTCTGCAGGATTGGAGACTGCTAATAATGGTGGCAAAAAATTAGAAGTTTTGATGATGGAAGTAATTTTAAAAGACAAATTAAATTAAAATTGCTTGAAACCAATAAGCTATTTTTACATTCATTTTAAATGAAATACATAACTGGGTTTCAAATAGATTGCACATCTTACAAACCAGCATCATTTCTTATTCCAAGCACTAGCAAAGGCCTAAATGTTTTATGAATGTAGAGTTATTTCTAAACATTTTTGAGTGCTTGAGATATTTTGTTCTTTAAAATGGAAGTGAATTAAGCTGTGTGTTCAAATAGGCAGTTTAAAGACATATTGAAACAATTTGTATCAAACAAAAGCCTTACAATGAAGGAAAAAAAAAACACAAGCCATTTACAAACAAAGCAAATGAAGCCAAAGTTGTATCATCACTATTAGGTAATCAGAAAGAATGTAAACAAATGCTTCCTCTTACTACCATTGACCAGGGTTTGACTGACTTCTCCAGTGATGTTGGTTTTACCAGTCCTTTTCTCTTTTCCTTCTTTCGGTCCCCAAGCCCAATAATACATATGTATACTTATCCTGAACCTGGCTTATCCCAGCCTCCTCACAGGCCCTAAGAGAAACTGGAAAATGGTCCCAGAATTAAAGTGTCCATAACAGTATTAAATCATTCAAACAGTATTAAATCATTCAGATAAAGTTACACTGCTAATTACATGAATAATTTGGGGTTTTTTTCTTGTGTAGATCAGATTTGAATTGTGTTCATCCTTCTTCTGGAAATAGCTCCCAAGGCTGAGTTTCGTTTCACCTGAATTTAGACATTTAGACATTAGATGATAAAGTGTAAGTTATTCAATTTTACCTCCCTTTGTAGTTAAATTAAAAAAAGAGAATTTTATCAGAGAGTATGAGCAGGTATCCCCTAGTATCATCTTGAGTACCATTACATGGCTCACCTTCAATAGGAGCCTGTTTATATACACACCTGTGAGGGTAACAGTAATGGAAAACTTGGAATGAGCACCTATATGGGAATCCTGTCAGGTATAAAACATTTAAGTTTAAGAAAACCTGTAGAGCATTCTAGAGGCTCATTCTAAAATGGGCATCTAGGACTTGATTCAGCTGGTTCAGATATAACCATAGACATACACGTCCAACATTCATTTCAGCTGCGTGCAGGTATCTGAGACATATGTGGAGGCTGGCAGATATAATACAGACCTGTTTGTCCTATTTGTTTCAGGAGAGACAGCTGTAGGACAGATGGCACAGCCCAGGGCATCTCAGCTGGCATTAGATATCTATGTTTAGACAGCTGAATCATTCCCCAAGCAACCTGTCTGACAAATTTCATTCTGGATCCCATTGATTAAACCTCTGTTGACAGTAGTAGGAACTTAGACAAGCATCCCATATGTGACACCTACATACCATAACCACTGTTTTAGGCATCTTGGACTCAAACTGAATCCCGCCTATCACTTCAGGGTGAGATTCATTCTATTGCTCAATTTGATCTTGAATGCTAAGATCATAGCTACCATATGCCTGTGGATCTAATCACTTCCCCTGTAGTTATTTTCCTGCCTTGAACACAACATACTGCTGCTTAAACAAGTTTGCCTTATGCTTCCTTTCAATGATATCTCAGAAAACCTTAGTACTCTCCCTTTCTGTCTGGTGCTATGTCCAAATTCTGGCTCCAAATAGGTCCTGCAAGAATAAAACAGGATCTGTATAGGTGTGAAATGGCATCAGGGAATGATCTCAGCCTCTTTAACTAGACTAGTGTCAATGCCCACAGATGCAGAAAATGTGTTAAAGTCTGGCCTCTGAACAGACATTCTATTGTTACTATAAATGTTTGGCTTCATGACAAAATCATGCCATCCAAAACCATGGTAAACAACATTTTTTCTGAGCTAAGCTGTCTGAAGTAAACCACAATGTGGGGAAGAGGGCAGATGAATACACTGCTTACTGCTGCCTTGCAGGTGTCTTTGCTTAGGATTTTTGATGTAACAACTGCTACCCATCTTCTTGTTTTCAAAACTTGTCCCTTCACCTTCCAACTCTAAAATCAGCAGAGACAGGAGTTTTACAGTTGCCCTGCCTTCTGGCTGCTTCTCAACACTGGACTCTGAATCTCTATCTATGCTCTCTCACCTGATAGGAAGAATTCTTTCTTATTTTTATTCATTACTTGGTTTTGCAACTCTGGCCTCTATTCCATAAATTGAAAAAAAAAAAAAAGAAATAAAACCCACTAATCCATACACATAGTTTTAGTAGAAAGATACACATAGTCTGCAAAGCCTAAAAAGGCATGATTTCCTCTGTTCTTCCACCAAAGAAAGGATTTTTTCCCTTTTTCCTTTTTAAAACATGCATCAAGTTTCATGCTTCAAGCTTAATCTTACGAACGCGTATGCACGTGAGAAAATTTAATCACATCACAGCTCTCGTTTCAAATCAAAGAGATCACTCATATGTGCTTTCAAGATAACATTTTTCAACTTCTATAGAATCACAGAATTGTTTAAGTTGGAAAAAACCTGTGAGATTAGCCTTGAATACGTTCCCCTTCTTACCAGTCTGCAGAGGGCTATGTGAGTTTTGAATACAGTTCAGCACCTGCACGATTTATCGTACAAAACTGTCATCAGTGGAAAAGACCTTTAGCTGAGCAATAGCAGTTTAAAAAGAACACAAATTGAGACGCAATAGTAGTTATTTCTAATCAGCCCTGATGTGGAGTGAATTTCATTCTCTTTCCTAGCAGTTGGCAGTTTCACCTTGTGACTTTGTGTCTTATACAGTTAAGCGGAACAGAACGGCAGCTTTACTTGTGAAGTTATTGTAAATGTTATTCATAGCAAGCTAATTTGTTGCTGTTCTGCCAAACTGGAACTCTTGTTTCTCAAGGGCATTCACTCATTGTAATTGTGAGCTGTTGCATTTACGTTTTATGTTTGGTTAATCTAGTGAGCACTGTAACCTGGCTTGTCCTCTTTGAGAGGGTAGTGTGATCATAACTCGGCCCTGAAGGGTGGGGTTACAGAAGTCCCTTGGAAAAGTAAAATAGATGACATTTACTCTGGGTAAAATCACTAATGTTATACCACTGAAGTTTGGCTCAGTACCAACCGAGTCATGAAGAAAAGACTCTGGCAATAAAGGAAAAAGAAACAAACGACAGAAAAACCACCTCTCACTGACAATTCTATGTGTGTGAACATAGCAGTGCTAACAGAAACTGGCTGTAGAAACTCTCCTGCTAAGTAAAATTATTTCCTTAGCAAAGTTTCAAGCCCCATAAGAATAAAATGTACATTTTTATTCAAAAAGGAGTCTGCTGCTTAGCAATTTTGTCAGTCACATAACTATATAAAACTAACTTGTTGGGTCTGTGAGACATGTGACTGTATGTTACAGAATCAAGAAGTGAAACAGAGGCATGGAGCCAGACCAAACAGGCAAGTGAGAAAACACATGCTGTGGAGCAGGAAGGTACACCCAAAACTTAAAAATCAGATCCTAATGCCAGAGAATATGTTGGATGAGACTCTCCGCCAGCCCTCCTTTACACTAATGGGTCTTTTTCCTTTGCAAAGGGGTTTTTGGGTCCACTTCAGCAGAAGTCACGCTGAAGCAGCTGCACATCTGCCAGTGTGGGTGGCCCCGTGCGCTCTATCACACTGAGAAACGGACACTATCAGTGGGGTCTTGTGGATCAGCAAGACAGGCATGGTTGTCCTCACACTCGCTAAAAGCATGAAGTAACCACTTGCTAAATAACTAAGCTCATCCAGTTTACTTTAAGTTGAAGCAGTAGAGAATAATAGCAGGTATTCATTTAATCTTCATTGGTTCTGAGCCCAGAGATTTGGCATTAAAGAAATCATAAATGTTTATGTCCTGTGACAGACATTTCAGGAGTGTCCAGACTGCATGCAGAAGCCAGCTAACTAACTCAGGCTAGCTGCTGAAGTTTAGAAATAACCTGCTTGCTCCCCACTCCCACATCAGAGCCAAGGGCTTGACAAAGTCTTTTTGACTGAGCGTCTGGGCTCCAGCCGTCAGCAGCACATTACAGGAGCCGGCGTGTAACATAACTGGTTTCAGCTGGCTTGCAGAAAAGTCGCTTGAACACACCATTCCCACTATCTTTTCCCAGCTAAGAATAACAGAAGGGACAATGATTATACAATGTTAATGTGTTATTTATAGCCAGCTTATTGGCTAAATAACAGCCTCATGCATGTGGTTGTTGCACACTTCCAGCCTCTTTCCCAGATTGGGATTAAAAACTCTGATTCAAAGAGGATGACTATGGAGTAAAGAGTAAATCCATAAAATCATAAACTCACAGTTAATCCAAGCATCCCTCCCACTGCCCCAGCTTGTCTTCAATGCTTGTCTTGCGCTCACTGCATGGTTGGAGCCACGTTCACACATCAATGGGAGAGTGTCTACTAACCTTTGGTTTTAAATCAGCTCTTTCTTAACACAGCTCAAGATTCACTGGCACTTGGAGATCTGCTTTGCATGCTGCAACCATTCTTGTGTCAAAGTAGCAGGAGGGAACAGTGCAGTCTTTGTTGGTATAATTTTAAGTGGATTTATAAGGAGTCTTTTCTAATCTGTACTTTATTACCTAGGACCATTTTCTACCAAGCCAGATTTATTTGGTTAAACGCAGGACCTTTTCCCGACTTCATGTCCACTAGACTGTGCCTCACTGTCCAGATGTACAGACTCAATAGCTCTTTAGTTCTAGAAAAAGGATTCAAAAGACAAAGTTGCACTTAGAAATTAGTGAATTAACATATCAAGCAAAAGATTTCATTCGTACTTTCACCTGTTTTAGCTGTAGCGTCTTTTAATAAGATGATATCCTTCTAGTGAGAATAAGATTTCACAACAAGGACATAATTCTGGGTTGGTTTGTTTTTTTTCCATTCAATATAATGAAGATTCAGAGATCTTTTCCAGTCTTATGCTCCTTAACAAACAAAACTGTCTCCTTTGCTGTGGGACGTGGACTTTTTCTGTGACATCAGCATGGGCTCCTGCACCTCACTTGGCTTTTATTTTTGGCATACATGACAAAACTTAGCAGATTTTGTCAGTGCAAAACACAGATACAGAGTGAAGCATTGTTCAAGCAGTTTACCTTCCAAATGTCCAGGACATTTCAGCTCTATTGGATTTACCTACTTCATTATGTCACTCAGAGTATTTCATGCAGGTAATATTTTGTTCCCAGATAGTGTCTGGGTTATTGTCAGAAACTCATCCAAGCCAAGGGCTCTGACAGACATCCACTTTGTCTAGTATCTACCTAACGATTAGCATTGTTAGCTTCTGGATAAGAGGACAACTAGTTTCAATGCTGTATGCTAAGGATCCTTAAAATTATAGATAATTTATTTGGTAAGACCTCTGATTTAATAGAACTGACCCAAAAAATATGGACCTTGAAATTTTAGAGGTGAAATCCCCATGTTACTGAATTTAATAGCGATTAGGTTTCTGCAGCTAATAAAAAAGTAACTTTATGCAGTAGCTTTTGAGTTAGCAAGCTATTCTAAGGGAATATATGGGGATAACTTCATCTTTTTACAGATTAGTCACATGGAGAAACATCTTTCTTTAGTCCAGTGCATTCCTGGACTGACCCAGATGTCTCAATTCGCTTTTTCACAGAATCACAGAAATCATCCAGTCCAGTCTTCTACTAAAGCAGGTTCACCTCCCTCAGGTCACAGAGGAACACGTCCAGGAGGGTTTGAAAGCCTCCAGAGAAGGAGATTCCACACCCTCCCTGGGCAGCCTGTGCCAGGGCTCCCTCATCCTCACAGGAAAGAAGTTTCTCCTCATGTTCAAGTGGAATTAATGCAACTCAGATGGCTCAGCGTTGTAGGTAATTTCTTTGTCAAGGTGAAGATGGACATTAGCAGGGCCTCAATGGAAAGAATTTAGTTAATTTATTGTCAGTCTCTTAATTAGCTACTGTAAGTCATTTAAAACTTTGTCAATATTTTTTTTTTCCTAGGGAATTCACACATTTAGGATACAAAAGCAAATAGACCCAAAGAGGTAGCAGGAGCTTCCCTTCAGATCACATCAATACTGGGCAAGTCTTCAGGAAAGCTTGTAAATGTAGACATGTTGCATTTAAATGACAACAAAATGCTTTGGTTCATAGCAGCTACTTGGATTCAGGGGTTAGAGCCACTGTTTAGCTCTGCTGCAATTTACAGCACTGACAGACAGTGAAATGCGGCTGCCAGGCATCTCCTCTGTGCTGCAGTTTCATCTGTTTTTCATGACAAGATGCAGTACAAATGTACAGGAATGTACAACCAGGGGATGAAGGGCTTAGCTAGGAATGAGAGCCTGAATGAGGAATTACCTCCTCTCAGAGACTGCAGGAAAAAAAGGAGTGCTCTTTCTGAATGAGAGAAGGCATAAATGCACTAAAAATGAATCTACTCATTACAAGTGCAACCCTCATTCATCCTATGTTACTTAGTGAAAAGAAGCAAGGAGTATGTGTGTCTTCATCTTGGTGACTTTCTTGTTTTCAGTTTGTGTGTGTTTCGTCTTCACTGTGTACCAGACTCATGCAAAAGCATTTACCTTTTCTGCACCTTTGCATTACAGGAGAAACCTTCTCTTTCCTGCAAGATTTGAGTTCAAAATCTGATTCAAAACACGACACTATGTGGCTGGATGTTAACCGGGATGGACTTATTCCGTACACTTTACCACAAATAACTACACCCTAATTAATTGGTATTGTGAAGGAAAATTTTTTAGCTTTTCATCTTTTTCTCAACCACCACATCCTTGCTGACAACACTTTGTCTGGTTCCTCAAAATGGCAAGAATCTGCACAACCTTGATTACAAGTTCAGCAAAATCTGAAGTCTCTGATGCACACATTTGTGTGGTCTACAGATGAAGAGCTCATTTTGTGTTAAGCTTGGTCTACTCTTTTTCTCTTTTCCTCAACACAGTAGAGCTCAGCTTATTAAAAGGTGAGCTGCTTTGTCTCACCAAGGCATAGATGCATTCAGGTAAGAAACTGGAAGGGACCAAGTCAGCATGCCTCCCACATAGCCTCAAATAAGCAAGCAACATTGAGGGAATTTGTATGAGCCTCAGAGCTCTGATTCTGCCCAAGAAAGGTAGGCCAAGGCCAAAATAGGTGACTGATTTCACAAGCTTGGTACAGACTTTTCCATGTTATATGGGGAACAACTGTAGTGTTCACAAATCATGAGGATCTGAATCCAGTGGAAAATCCCTGAGAAACAGCCTTAAATTACAGCAGCTCCTATAGCTGCTGTGGGTTACACCCAGTGATGTGTCAGTCGCTGGAACACAGTCACTAATGGACTGAGCACACCTTTCCCTGCCTCTGTCTGCTTTTTTTATTCCTCAGAAAACTCCAGAGCCTCTTATTCTGAACCTCTAGGACTAACTTTACAAAAATAAAGATCAATTATTAACTACACACACTAGGTTTTACTTTCTGAAGCATTTAAAAACTCTGAGAATGCAATTTCTCAATCTATGGGTTGAAGGAGTTGATGGGGAGGAAGTGCAGAAGCAGCAGAGCGAGTATAGAGCAGTGCAGTGGGAACAGGAGTTGCAGCCGCCTCAGTGAGTTGCAGTAGCCACATTGTAGAGAGAGCATGAGACCTGGAGGGTGAGCTGCAACCCAAGTGTGTGTGAGAGGCACTGTGGCATGTCTCCATACAGGAATGACTGTTTCTGTCTTTCAATGAATTTTTCCTACAAAGCTGAGGAGGAAAGGAGTCCTGAGTTTTGCAGTCTGGAGCCCAGTTCTGTGAGAAAAAAGAAAATCAGGCTGAAAAGGGAATGAAAATAGTAGCACAACATCATTAATCCAACCAAGGATATGCTAATGGATGAGAACAAATTTGGTGGGTTTTCACAGAATATTCTTATTTTTCAGAATGCTATATCCTCCATTCCTTTGTCTACTCAGTTTACTTTCTTGCCATAGTCCCTGCTCTACAACTGACTAGAAACCAGAGCTTCCCCAACTAACAAGGAAAAGTATCTTCTTAATTATGGGCTTTGAAGACTGTGTGATCAGCAACGAGTCCAATGGATCCCACTGACTAAGGCATTAGATGTCCCTTCTGAACCTGGCAAACCCTTTTTATGAACCAAGATACTGTCCAGGTTCAAACTGAAGTCTTTGAAGTACACAAGTTTTTGTATTCCATTTATAATGTGCCCAGTGAGAGGTAGTTAAAAAATTATAGAGCAGGAGTCACACAAAATTAGAAGCAGTGAGCATAGATAGTACTGAAGTAGATATTGAAGGTACTGCAGGAGAGATCATGGGTACAATCAGTATGCTGAGGTTGGAAGGAACATCTGGAGGTCACCTTGCCCATGTGTCAGCTGCATTGTAGGAAGTCTCTTAGGAAGGTTTAGAAAAAGGGCCTCATTTTTTTAGGTAGTGGTGACGAATGAATGACATAAGGTGTTTTACATCAGGCATTAGGAGGTTTGAAAAAGAGTGGGTGAAGAGTTAGGAAAGGAAACTACAGAGACCTTAAAACACTCATAGAAGGTGACTATGAGAGAGTTGCCACATTAGAGCTCATTTTGGTAGAAAACCAAATATTCAATGCTGATTTAGAATATTTATGCTTGCCTGTATGTATGCTAATAATTACGATTTGGTTAAATTTATTGGACCATGGTACTGCTACTAATCAACATTATATTTTATCAAGACTTAAATAGCTTTTTTTAAATATTTAAACTAATTGGCAACATTATAGACTGAAATATATTTAGAGAGCAAGAAATGCTTTAAAAAGGCACACAAGGAAATGTTTAAGAACTAGTTCTTGGCTGCTAAATGCAAAACTGTGTTTGATAAACCATGAAAAAAGCAATGGGTTAAGAAGAAAAAGATGCAGAGTGATAAAGAAATCCTCAAAATAAATATTTAGAATCTGGGAATGAAAGAAAAATTGCAGTGATGATAGGTTTTAGCTTTAAAAAGGATAGACATAGCAGAAGCTGAAGGAATCAGTGAAATGTCACCAGTCATAGTGAATAGCCAATAAAATTTTAAATTATAACAAAGCTTCAAAAAAAGAACAAATTAGAAACAAAATGTACTCTTTGAGTCATGCTCAGGTCTGTTATAGGATACTAGTGATGAACTGTAAATAGCGACCAAAAAAAAAGCAGAACTCTAAGTTTGGTTCTTTACTCAGTATTTGAGAAAAGTATTGAAATACTCTGTTGACAAAATTGCCATTCACAATAAAAAAAAGAAAAGCATCTGCTTTACTTAAACACTTCTGTGTCAATAAAGTGTATGCTAATTTTTGCCAGTGGTCAAGACACACAGGTCTGGGTTATTGTCCCCAGAAACAATTTATCAGTAGTGTTTAATTGGATGGGAAAAGCATCACAATGGGGGAAATATTCTTCATGCTCTTATGTCTAATATTGCTGGTTAGAATCATGGAATCGTAAGATAACGTTGGAAAGGACCTCAAGTGAAAGGGCCTGCTGTGGGATCAGAGCAGATTGCTCTGGGCTTTGTCCAGCCAGTCTTGAAACTCCCCAAGGATGGAGCCTGCTCAGCCTCTCTAGGCAGCCTGTTCCTCTGCTTGCCCCTGGCCTGCGTGTCCTCATTCAGTACAGGTCTGACCCTCCCTCGTTCCAGCTCACACCTGCTGTATTTTGTTGCCTTGCCACGTACAGCTGGGAAGGCCCCGCTGCCCCTCTGCCTCCCCTGCCCATAGGCACACCACTGGGGTGCTGTGAGGTGCCCCCAAAGCCATCTGTGCCCCAGGCTGGACAAGCCCCACTGCCCCAGGCTCTGCTCACAAGGCAATGCTCCAGCACTGAGAGCCCCGAGGGTGAACTCGCTCTGGGTGCTCCCAGTGCCTTTCTGCACTGGGAGGCACCAAATCAGCCGCATCATGCAGATGTGGCCTAAGAGTGCTGGGCAGAGGGAACAGCCCCAACCCTGAGCTCCTGGCTGTGCTTCTGCTGAAGCAGCCCCAGGTGCTGCTAGCCATCACCATTGACAAGGCTCACTGTCATCTCCTGACCAGCTTGCTGACCAGAGCTTCTTCCCCAGAGCTGCTCCTTACACATTCTGTCATCAGCCTGTATCATTGCAAGAGACTCTTCCTTCCCAGGTGCAGCACCTAGCAGTCGGTTTCTTGAATTTCACAAAACTCTTGTTGCACATCCCTCCAGCCTGTCTACATCTCTCCAAACAACAGCCCTTCCACAGACAGTATTGACTGGCTACCTCCAGTATCTGCAAACCTGACAAGGCCATACTTCACAACCTCCTCCAGGTCATTAGCAACAACATTGATCAGCACAGGTCCCAGGACGGGCCCTGAAGTACCTAACCCATTGCATGCCACAGCCAGAAAATGATCTAATGACCATGACTCTCTGAGCCTGGCCATTCAACCAGTTTCTTATCAGTCTAGTTGTCAACTCATTCAGGCTACAACATCCTAACTTCATTAGTTCACTTGGCCATTTTTTATATTATTTCAGACTTTCACCCAGGTCATGGATTCGGAATAGAGTTTAGTTACAAAATGGTTTGAAGTAATCCCATATAGTCTCCTTCTCTTCCAGATAAATTGGCTTCTGAACAGAATGCTTCTGGGTCACAGTTTTGGACTCAAGATACTTCATCTGCACCAGAACCTCAGACTTTTGTGAACTGTGGCCTCAGGCACTTGTGGGGCACCAAGAGCAATTTAGGACTGAGTTTTTGGTACTTCATGCTACACTGGCAGAGCTCATATAATATCCTCAGAAGAGGCATACTCTGACCAGAGGATATTTTTTTCAATTTTCTCAAGGACATTTCTTCCCTTATGTACCTGTTTCCCTACAGTCACAGAAGTGACTCATTTTGCCCAGAATTCAAGTACCTGAGCAGAAGTCCAAATCTTTTCACCCAACATGCCTAACAGTCATTCAACGGACATTTGTGACTAAAGTCGAGGAGTCTAGTAGCCACGTGGCAGTAAGACGTGGTATTATTAAGATGAAATGGAACAGAATGTGACGTAAATGGAAAAGGTGATGGATGTTAACGTCCCTAGAGGTATTTTCCTCGCAGAGTCTGTGTGTAGTAGTAGAGTGCACTGCCATCTACAGGTTGTCAATACACCGCCTTCTGGGCAATGGAGTTTTTATCTATTTTTTCCATCACTGACCCTGGCTTTTGTTACGTTTTTCTGCAGTCCGTGAGCATTCCTTTGGGTAATGGACTTCACTGGGCTAGATTTATAGTGACAGTGACCTACAAGACATGCTGATGGAAAATTCATTATGGTTTGGGATTAGCTGCCAATCTTTGGGATTATTAAGTGGTATAACTTGGACGTTCTTCTTTTTGTTTTAGTTGCCTGTGTTATGAATAAAGGGCACAGCCAGTCCAGCATCTGAGGGGGTGTGTGTGTGTAATTTCTTGTGAGCATTGACAGACAAATAAATGCAAGCTATTTTCAAAGTGACCTTTTCCTTTCATCCGTATTATGATGTTCTGACAAAATTCATTAATTGGCTGAAGTCTTTTTATAGCAGCAATGAACATAATGACCAGGGACAGAGTTTCCAGGCTGCCCCGTCTCTGCTCAGTTTCCTGTCACAGCCATGGCTCCAGTTGGGCTACATATGATCAGGGTAGTGCCTTTACTCTGGCAGGGTGCAAAGGCTTAGCAGCCTCCACTGTGGGGATTTGACTTGACAGGAGATAGCATTTCTAACTGGAAATGACAATGCTTTGGAAGTATCTAGTAAACCCCAGCCGGCCATATGTCTTATTGTTCACAGGATGAAATGGAGATTAAGCCATCAGCAGTAGCCTACAGACAATTTGTTCCTAAACTCTAGAAATGTCCTGCTTGTTCTCTATGTAACACATTACTAAATTACATTGATTTTCAGTACAGTTTACTGTTCTCACTTCAGCCTATGGTAAGAAAAAACTTTATGGATTCATGACAAAGACTTAAACTATACCGTAAGCTTCCTGGCGCCAACTGAAATGGCTTCTTACTTCACTATAATACAAACCCCCTTGAGTTCTTGTGGGTAACAAAATAGCTTATTGCCTTTCAGTTCCTGAAAGACTGAGCAGTGTAGCAGGAACATCAGCAACCTGACACAAAGACAGAAAATGCAGGACAGCTAGCAGTTTGCAATTTTAATCTCTTTTTTGTTTGTTATCCAACGTGTCTTCACGTTCCTCTGAAAAGATCTAAAGACCACGAGCCCATCTAGCAGGGTAGCATTATGGAAAGAAAGTTCTAACTCATTACAAAAAAATAATACAAATCATCCTTCTTTGGCAACATGACAGCCTGAGACAGATAACTGAGTGCAGTCACTTGTGAAAGAATTAACACTTGCAGTGGCTTGGTCTGTGTGAGAGTTTGAGTGACAAATGTCACTGCATTCCTAATATACTCTTAGTGACCTACACACAGACACATATCAAACAGAATGTGTAAAATCAGGCACTTCTCCAGCATTCAGCTTCCTAGGCACAGACAAAGGAAGCGGAGCAGAAAAAGTGCCTTGCAATATTACCTATGATTGATTTGGGGTTAGTACTGCAAAGTGAATCATTACATAAATGTAGCATTATCATATGATCTCTTAAGATGCTTCAACACTTCAGAAGGAATAGCTTTACACAGCTGCAACTGGCAGTAACTGTAGACACAATGGCAGCAGCAGGTGTGGATATGGCCTTTGAGCAGGCACTGAGTGTGTGAAAAAGTTGGGCTCTACCTTTACTCCCAGCCCATGTCTCATGGGCATCTCTGCCTCAGCCCCTCCACCTGCGAAACAGCAATGATCAATCCCCTTGTGAAAGCCTGGAGCAAATGGCATTATGTAAGGTTGAAAACTTGGCATTTGATGACTTTTTTTTGTGCTTATAGTGCACTTTGATGCAGCCACTGAGAAAGGAGGAGAGCAGCAGGTAAGGAAACAAGCCAGGTGCTTTCTCAGGACACCCAGATGGCAGTACGTACTGTGTCCACAAGAGCAAGAGAACATGTATTTCCTGCCTCACAGGAAAATGATTCATCCAAGTAACTTTTGTTTGATTGTGTTTAGCTGAAGTCCATTTTTTTTTTTACAATATAAGACAATTACTTTTGTTACTGAGTACAGTTAGTAATTGAGAGAACATATCTCAAAAAATTTATCGTGACTATATGTATTTGTTATACTTCAAAAGACTTCTGGCATGTCCATAAAGTGGTTGGTAACAAGCCAGAAGACCTGCAAAACGGAAAAATTAAAACTGCTTCTTAGAAAGCTACAACTTCCTCACATATGAAAAAATTTAAGTGGCAAGCTTCTCTCAGAGAAGCCCTTGGTGATGAGCAAAATGTAAAAGCTCCTTAGTCATGCCAGGAAAATTAATATTAAAAGAGACACTCCAAGATAAGCTGTATTTTTTAAAAAGTAAAGGCTTTTGTTGTTTGTCCTCACTATTTAAACCTGTTCCAACTAGACTAAGAGGACAGAAAATTAATTCAATGAGAAGTTTATGGTTTGCCCTTAGAAAAGTAGCAGAATTTGTGTGCATGTAGTAGAAGAATGTGAGAGTAGAGAGTCTTACTCTATGACACAATTCCTAACTTTCTGTCAGAAAGCAAGATATCTGCATTTTTTTGTGGAGTATTTTACTTGCTCTTGTGCTTCCATCCAGCTGCTCTTGTTACCTTGTCAAAAGAGTATTTCTTCTATTGCAGAAAATATTCTTGAGCCTATTGTTCCTAGAATTAGCTCCTAAGCAGGACCAAAAGAGGATGTGCCATTACACCACTCTAGAACAAAACAGAAGGTTAGACACCGTGGCGGTGTGGCATTTCTTTCTGAATAGTCTGTAAAGGTAAAAGACAGAGAGAGACAGGCTTGAGCCAACACACAGGACACACTGAAGAGAATTAGACTGTGTTGGTATTTTTGACCATTATATTGATAACAGAGAGCAAAGTTCAGAATAGATGGTGGCTGAGGAAGAACAGGTCTCTTCAGTTTGCTTTCATTTCATCAGGAAAACACACTGTACAACCAGCCACAGCTTTCAACAATGGACTGGCTGGAGATGAGTCACTAAAATGAATAATCCTCTTAATCTCTATGAAAAACATCCTCTTAGTGTTGCCATATTCTAGGAATTGTTGTAACAGGAGCAGCAAAAGGATTAAGTGCTTAAACCTGTCCCACCAGTACAAGTTTACCGCAGCAGAATTTCTCTGTCAGTCGGGAGTCTCCACTTCTTACAAAAACAAGAGAATATTCACACTCTGTGTTTCTTTTTCTGTAACAAGCACTACAGGATTCTCCAATAGTATGGCTATTTAAAAAAAAATTAAAATCTAGATCAACTCACAGCACATGCTGAGGACAAAATGAGAGTAAGGATCACAAGTTCACCAAGATCTGACTGGATCCTCTTCTCCATGCTTTCTTTGAGAGCACTACACTTTTGCCAACAAATCCTCCAGAGAATAAGAATCCTGTAGACCCAACACAATCTGTTCTGTGCTTTGCAGTGTAGTACTGAGCTTCTTTCAAAAGGTGATTCTAGGAAGCTCTTAAAAGATATTCTTTGGAGCACAAGGATGAAGCCTGTGCTTTCAATACTAAATGCAAAAAGGCTGTCAGCTATAAAGAATGAAAAAGCTATCCAGCTACCTGACAGGAACGATTAGTCTCATGAGCTATGAAAATTGCTAGAGGAAGCAGATGACTGCTTCGTTTTCCCCACAACATTTTAAAAGGCAAGAGCTTCCTAAAATATTTATTGTTAATAAAAACTGACAACAAGCTCTTACTGGTCTCCTTTCCAGAGGTGAGAGTTCAAGATTTCCTGCTTTCACTGGATCTGTCACATTAAGGTATCTGAAGGCTGTTGAAGGTGATAGAACACACAACCTGTGGAGGCACCCTCAATTAACCTCAAATAACTTGACAGTGCTTTATCATCAACAGGTGGCCTAGCAGTGATTATTTTGAAAACTCCCTTTTAAATACATCACAAGGGATTTTTCAAGGTGCCCAAGCCTCACCACCTCTGCTCCCATGGACTGCCATTGCCTTGAGCAGAAGCAGAATGGGATGACAACAGCTGTATTTGCACAGCTTAGGTTAGGTGGTGAATTTGTAGCCTGTGAACTCTGGCCATGTGTCAACCCCAGAGAAAATTTACCCCGTAATGCACCTGCCAGTCCTAACTCGCCCACTGCCCATGTCATGAACTTGCTGGAACACACTACTGGCTTGTCTGCCCTTTTCTGTGCCACTGGGCTTCTTCCCAAAAGCAAACAAGGGAGAAGGAACAGTTTGCACCAGTTTGCACCCTTCAAGGTGGAGCTGAGTCAGAGCTAAAATTTGCACCTAGATCTCTCCAGCTCTTGGCACAGCTCCCACCTTCAATGAGTAATTAAAAACTACAGAGGAGGGCTTCTTAGCTCTTATACATCAGGTTCATCCTCTGCCAACTGAACTTTAATGATGATTTGGACCAATAGTACAGATGATAATAGTTCTTAGATGAAAAATACATACAAAATAACTGTCGATTTTATCTCTCTCTCTATATATATATAAACACCATAATTACCAGGACATGGAAGGCCAATACCTAATAATAGGAAACAGATATGGCCAACACCTGTGCATTTCTTTTCAGTAAGTGTTAACACAGCTTGGGATGAATAGCATCTTAGTTCTTCAGTCCTGCCAGCTCAGGAAATCCCACCAAATAACCATGCAAGATTGTCAGGCCTTAATACTTAACATTTTGTTTTCACCTACATCTTTATTGAAATATCCAAATCTTCCTCCTTTGATGGCTATCAAGGACTCTCTGGGCTGAATTATTTCATGGTCAATTTACAAGCAATTTACTAAGTTATTTCTCTATTAAACAGGAAGAGGTTTTAGTCCCCTTCTTGAAAATGTATGGGAGAGTTTTAGGTTTCTGTCTCAGAAAAGGACAGCTAGAATGGATCAAGGAGGACACTTTCACAAGAGTCCATATGTCAAGATATCTGGTCATCCAGATATCTTCTCCTAGTCATTATTTCTCCCTCTATACTGACTCTTCCTGGAGCCATGAGAAAGAGAATAAGTGATATGCTGTCTTTCCTGAAAAAAATGTATTGCCTCATTTAATCTATCATTAGTTTGCTTCAAAGGTTCTGCATACCATACATTAGTGAATTTCTCCTCCTCCAGGAAGTAAGACAGAAAGCAACTCTGATAAGGTGACTTCTCTCATGTTGTTTGATGTCTCATGTACAATGCTCACATATCGAATCCAGCTGTCACTTAAAAATTACTGCAACTCTTGGTTCTATATAAGGTTGTATAAAGCAAAACATCTAACAAGTGCAATGGAATATTAAAAATTAAAATATGTTTTTTCACCACTGTCCAGGAGTGTCAGATGGTTTGGGGAACATCATGATCCTGTAGGGACAGATCTGGTCCGGGAGTTGAAGAACTGACTTATTTTCTAACTAACTGCACAAAATTTCTTTTCCATTTTTCCTGCTTGTGAACTGGAAGTAATGGCATTTATTTGCTATTGTAAACAATGTAGAAATACGTGAATAGAAAATAATTTAAATCATTTTATTCCAAGTAACGGTTGAAAATAATTTCTAGTGAGCTGCTATGGGTTTGCTTTATAACTATGTACATAAACATAGCAATTTGGCTGAGTTTATAGCTGTTTTGTATGTAAGTACCCAAAGTACTTTCTTATAGGAAGTGGAAAAAAATTGCTGTAAGTCTATGGAACTTATGTAAACTTAGACTCACTCCATAAAAATGACAAGAATGTCCTTTACTGAACCTTACTGCCTCATGGAAGAGCTGGCTGCCTGTGAAAGGAGGTAGATGATCTGACACGTTCCCTTCATCTAGCACTTGCTGCCACATGATGAGTTAATACTTGATTAGATAGTGCTGTATCTATGACACCTGTTCACCAGGGATACTAGGCCAACAACTGAT
The DNA here is from genome assembly GCF_028858725.1 of Colius striatus. NCBI lineage: Eukaryota > Metazoa > Chordata > Aves > Coliiformes > Coliidae > Colius > Colius striatus. The sequence goes on from NC_084759.1 coordinate 59,244,502, forward strand.
GTAATCTACCTTATTATATACTTAATGATAGAGGAGAAGTGCAGCTTTTTCAGCTTCCCACGTCTGCTTTTCATTTCCTCTCCTACACATTCCTGAGAGGTCATGTTCAGTGCCCTGCAAAAGCAAACAAACAACTACAAAATTTCTATATGTCTCTCTGTGAGAGTTTTCCCAAAAAAGAGGAGAAAAAGTTTTTAAGATTTCCACCATACTGAGCATTTCTGGGAAGATATCTACTTCTTGCTAATAGTATCGAGAGATATGTGATGTCTAGATTTCTCTGACTACAACAGATCAGGAAAAAACATACAAAAAAATGTGTTGCTAATAGATTTTTTTATTGTGGTCAATCAAGTGCTTGGCCATATTTTCCAGATCCTCTTTTCAAATGTCCTCTGAGACAATCACTAGTCCTCTGAGGCTTTCACTAGTAGGACTTACTCATTTTTTTTAGGTCAGTTCTCTGAAAATGAGAGAGCCTGTAAGTGAAATCTTGCCAGGGCTCCAGATCATCTCATCTGAGCAGAATCCCCATTATTCTCTGCAGTTATTCATACTTATGATCCTCAGGTTGCAGTGCCTCCCTCTAGCAAATGCTGTGTATGTGGTTTGCACCACTAGCAATCACAGTATCATCAGAATCTGAATATGATTTGTATTTCAAATGTATGTGGTCAGTCTACTGAGACAGTGTGATTTCTGGTGTTTAGTTTTTTGTTTGGTTTTTTGAGGTTTTTTTAAAAGTTGACCTTCATAACTTCTGTAGCTTTGTTGTATATAAAACTTTTCTTTATTCTTTATAGGGAATCCCTCAAATTCCTTCATAACTGTAGGTGATTTTAGCTTTTTAGATATTGCCTTTCTTACTCTGAGTAACTGCTGTTATAATGTGAATATGTAATCTAGATAATACTGTCTCAAATTTCCACTTCAGACTTTCCCTCCCATTTTAAAGAGTTCACCATCTTTCCCTGAAGTAAGATTTGCCTTGGAACGGAGCACACGGAGAGCTGCAGTGGAATTTTATTGGAATGCCAGCACTTCTTTTCTTTTCTATGCTTTTTGTTTTTTCAATTGGGAAAGGGAGGACTGAGAAAAGGACAGGGTGTATCTTTCACTGCCCTGGCCTGGGTGCTTTCCTCAGTTCAGAGTCATTGCTAAAAGGCCTGGATGGTATTAGCTCTGAACAGACACGGATGAGAGCTCCCAATTGCGGATCAACAGTGGTAAAAATGATCCATGAAAAAGCCATCTCTCAGGAAATGAGAGCAGTCAGTCATTTTGTTTGTAAATGTGCCCGTGGAGCTACCAAGTCTTCACTGACTTCTGTCTGAAACTCACCTTCTTACCTGTCATAGAGTTCCCACAGACATACTGCAATGCATCTCCCATGGTAGGACAGGAGGAGGTGGCTCTGAATGTAACTATTAAATGACACTTTCTGAGACTCCTCTGGGAATCAGTGTCTGAGCATCACAGCCAATATGGGGATTCCCAGACACAGTTTTGAAAGCAGTACATAGAAAGAATTCTTAACTTGGGATTCATGTGATTGCATTTCAAGCCTCTATGATTTTGTTGTCACTTTGATCTCATCTCACAAACAGGTTCGTGTCCAAAATTAGGCTGGAAAATATGCTGCTATAATTATTTAGTAGAAGTAGGAAGAGGGGAACATCTTTCACTGCCAGCTATTATGCCCACAAACACAACAAAGGCTCTGACAGAAGATAGCACTGAGCATGTGCTGGCGCTCTCCACTTTGAACCTCTTCCAGGAACGGATGGTGAGAAAAAACACACTTTGGTGCAAGCCTGAGAGATACGTTCAAGAGAAAGCATACAGCAAGCTACACTGGTCTAAAAGCTGCACACTAAGAATAATAAAAAGGTTTGAGCCACACTCTTCAAACAGCTTTACAGGGACTTTCTCCCCTGAGTGGGCCATTTTACATGCTTATTTGCTACAGTGTAAATCATAGTTTGTGGAGCTGAGATGACAAATGAAGCCTGCCACAATCCTGCATGATATGCAACATGTTTTCTTAGATGAGACAGGAGTTGACAGAGCATCAAATGATCATGTTCCATCTATAACTTTCACTCTGTCAAGTCTTCTGTCCTCTGCAAGCCAATTATAATGAATATAGCTGACTGCATATAGCCAGAGGAAAGTGAAGGCAGCTCCCTAACATATGTGAAACTAAAAGGTTCAGACATTTGTAAATCTTTTGATTGTTTACATAAAAGCAACTCTCTGTTCTCTTTGGTTTGAAAACAATAAGAAGCTGGAGAGGAATAAATCTTTAAAAATCAACATTGACTTATAAGAATATTCATCTCAGAGTAACAACCTCTTACAGCAGGAGCTGAAAACAGAAGGTGGTGTCACTAAGCCTGACTGGGTGAAATATCTTTAACATAAGAAGCATTTCTGAGTTCATGAGAAGTTGTAGTGATTTACCCTCCCACAGGTATTAACACCTCAAGCAAAACAAAAAGGATATTGTTTGCTAGAGAGAAATAACCAAAAACCACATGCCCCACCTCCTTGCATTTTTTTTGGAAGGACTTTCTTCTGACACTCTGAAGGAAGGGAATGGTTTAAAAAAATTACACTTTCAGGAAATTATCTTTTGAGTTGTTCTGCTAGTACATATTTCACAAAGAACACGTGGAGCTTCTTGCTTAGCTATTACTGCTAAAAGTAAGTTTGCATATTATTTTTTATTTATAATTATGTTGTACAGGCCCCACCACTATTGCAAACTCACAATATCAAGTTAAAACTAAATAAACTATACTATAACTAATCATAGAATCACAGAATGATAGGAGTTGGAAGGGACCTCTAGAGATCATCCAGCCCAAAGCCCCTGCTCAAGCAGGTTCACCTCAATCAGGTCACACAGGGATGTGTGTAGGTGGGTTTTGAAAGCCTCCAGAGGAGACTCCACAACCTCTGGGCAGCTTGTACTAGGGCTCCCCCATCCTTACAGCAAAAAAGTTTTTCCTTATGTTGCGTTCCAGTGTTTGTACATTGCCCCTCATCCTATTACTGGAGATAACAGAAAAAAGTGTTTCCCCCATCCTCTTGACATACAGCTTTTAAATACTCATAGAATCATAGAATGGTAGGGGTTGGAAGGGGCCTTTAGAGATCATCTAGTCCAATCCCCCCGCAGAAGCAGGTTCACCTAGATCAGGTCACACAGGAACATGTCTAGGCAGGTCTAAGTGTTAATGATTTGTTCCTCTCTACAGTCTTACCTCAGTCTGAAAACAGAGAGGTTGAATGCTTCCATGTGGCTACCAGATACTTCTCTTCCTAACAACGATTAATTACATTCCCAAACTGTCACTAGTCTCAGCGTTAGCCTGAGCCTGACATATGCATTTAAGGATCCACGCTGGTCTCTCTTTATCTCACTGTGTTATCTAGTTCAGAATGTGAAGCTGCTAAGAAAGATTATTTCTGTATGAAGAGGTAGAAATATCATGGGAAGCACATTGCTGCCACTACGTGAGCTGCGAAGAGAGTGAAAGGAATCTCCACTGCCACCTCAGGAGGACGGTGCTGGGGTCCCGACAGTGCCCCTACATGCGTGGCCTATTGCCGTTGCCACAGCAAGGGACGGAGATGCAGGAAGATAACAAGACATTGGCATTTCAAACTGTCAAGGCCTTTGTGCCAGGCACCAGATTTGCTGCTTGCCAGGTTCAGTGGGTGCTCTGGGACCCGTGCGCCTGGCCCCGTGTTTCGCATGTTTACGTTTGGCCTTGTGTAGCGAGCAGAGATTACTCCAGATCTGCAAAACACGAAAGGCAGGACAGGAATTCTCAAAAAGTCAAGCAGCTTGATGATTTCAGTCATAGAAAGGTATAGCTTTAACAAAATCACTTCTCAGGGAGCCTAGTACATGGATATCGCTCTCAGGAGTCCGTGTTTCATCAAGGACGTTACCATCATGAAAAGGATAATAGATATAAACTGAATGTGTATCTGTGAGAAGACACACAAACTATGAGATCATTAGTGGGATATATTGGATTATTTAATAATACTCTGATTTTGTTTTGTCTATGTATAGTTCTCTTGTTTGGTGGGGTTTTTTTAACTCCAGAAGGAAAACTGGTGGTGACTAGAACACATCAGGATAGAGACAAGAGTCTTGGGAATAGAAGAGAGCTGCCAGGCCACTTCACATTTTAGCGCATTAGAGAGCAGAGCATTTGTTAGTGTCAAGTGGTTGGTACCAACCTTACCATAAAGAGAGCAAGGGCACCACCTGCTGTTTTGGGAAATTTATTTATTTGGGTCATGAAAGTTACTCTTCCAAGTACTGCATTAAAACCCAGTCTGGCCTACTAAACAAGCTGTATATGCCTTTAGGAAAGCTTTCTCCTGAAATTTAAGCTCACGCAAGAGCTTAAATTGCCTGTTCACACAATGAACTGTACTGTAGCCACAGTGCTGGCCGTAAATGACTGAACATGGGATACTTACAGGTTTTTGAAAGCAAGAAAGGGTTTCACACTTCTGTTCTGCTTTGGTACATAGGCTTTTCCTCAAACCAGTGCATCAAAATCTAGAGTTCACAACATTTTCAGTAGGTCTGATTAGTATTTGATAACAACCAAAAAGTTTACCAGCTGACTCAAGTAGAAATTTCATGTTTAGTATGATGATGGTTTAGATCACTTTATGAGCTGGAGGTTACGAAATAAGTAACTGCTACTAGATAGATACATAAGACTATAGGTCAAACAGTTTTTGAAGATTTTCAAAGAATCTTGTTTCCAAAATGCTCCCAAGTTGAGACAACACAGGCTAGTACACACCCAGCTGCAGTGAGGAGTACTTTCACTAGCAAAGGCAATGGTTTTCTTATGTGCAGCTTTGATTTAAACATACATATAGGACTTCGTACATTCAGCTGTCTAGCAGTTCTGAGACACTTTGAACCAAGCTAATGAAAGCCCAGCTGACCAGGAGATAAGCTGTAGAGTGCAATTAAGAACTCTGAGCAGCAGCTTGGACCCTCTGAGTCAGAGAGGCTGAATGTCTGTCTAATTCCTCCCAGACACCACACAGAACCACCCTATAGTCTTACTCTGAAGAAAAAGTGCCACTTTAGAAAATGCTGCTGGTTAGACACAACCAGACTCTGGCATTTTAAGGGACTCTTTTCAGGACCGGTCATGTATAATTTTGTCAAAACTTCCATGAGAGCTAAAAATCAGTGTTAAGGAAATGGCCAGTTCCCACCTAGCAGCCCTCCGACACTTGTCCAGCCGATGGCTTCAAGGACTTAAGTCAGAGTGAGTTCAGAATAGCAGCAGGGTCTTCACAGATTTGGGGAAACAACATGAAACATTAACGAATTACGTACTTTTGCCAAGGAAAAAGATACCGTTGCCCATTTCCTCTTCAGACAAACTGGAGTCAAGACTCACCTTGCCCAGTGGCGAGCAAATACATGACAGATTTCAATCTTTATCCTGGGTAATTCAGTTCTAATTTGCACATAAAAAATTCAAGGGAAGAGCAAAAAAATGCGTACAACTTGTTTGCATCTGAGCAAACTGCATCTGAGCTGATGCAGTTCAGCAGTTTTGTAACACTTAGTTCACATCAAACATGTTTCAGTCACAGACGCGTAACCTGTGTTTTGTCTGTCAGTACCAGCTCTTAGAAAGCAACAAGGGAGGTGTCCATGCAGCGTCCTGCTTTCTCCTTTTGAAGATGCTTTGTACATCTAAAAGATGTGCAAAACAAAAATGATCTAGGATTGCATCAAGCTTGTGCATTTATTGGTGGCTTATTAAAAGTTAATTCATTGCTGTAAATGAATGCTAGTAACAAATTAGTAAAAACTTTGTCTTTCCTTCCGGGTTTTTTTTTTTACACAAATAGTTTTATTACAAACTTGAATTCTTAAGAAATACACATGTAAGAAATTACACAAAGGCCTTGGCATTTTCAAAAATCTTTTGGTATGTGCATGGTAATAGTCTATAAACACTTTTGGACACAGATGTGCTCAAACAATGGTATCATTGCATAGAAATCCTTTAGAAATATTTCTGAGGCCACTTGGAAGAAGTCTTTTTGGCACAATATTAACAAAATTAAGGCCTTATACTTTTCAAAATCAAGTCATTCAGTGTGTGAGTAGTGTTTAAAACCCTGAAAAATATTAAATACAGAATAAAGACTATAAGCTCAAAGCGGAATTTACTATAATAAACACAAATAGCTATTATTCCCAGGTTCAGTCTCTGCAACTTCAGCATTGAAATGGCCTATGTAAAATGAACATTTCACATCATATTTTTTGGCATTTAACATCTAATTCATGACACTGAAAAGAAGAAAACTTTTGTAAGCTTCTTTTTGAAATGATAAACTCAGAGCTTGATTTGCCTAATGGTTGATATCTATATAAATTACTAAAATATTTATATATATATTTCTTCTCGACCATTGCTGCATCATTCTTTATTCCACAGGAAAGTTTGTTCTACTGCATAAAGAAGCTGCATAGTACCAACATAGCAGAAATACTTAGTTGCCTACTTGGGAAACCAATTTGGCAATCTCTTCCAGATGTAGCCCCATTGAAACCAATAGCACTAAAGACTACAAACAGAAGCAGAGGTTTGCAGGATGGCACACTATGTTGTGAAAAGATGGTTACGTGTCGCTTAACCACAGTCTGTAATCCCAAAACTCTTTTTTTACATTAGTATTGCTTTGTACAGGAACAATAAGTACATACCCAAGAGTCTGGGATTTTGAGACGCCTAGATAACGGTAACAACAAACTTATCTGGGGAAGAAAAATGAATCTAAATATATAATACAAGAATGAGAGAGGGGAGTCAAACAGTATAAGGCAGAACTGCATACCTCCTAGCACCTTTGCATTTTTTTTTTCTGGATAAATGCCGACTTTTTATTCTATCAGTGCATTGCATTTATATAAAAAATACATATCTTTTGATCAAAAGTGCCATTTGGCATGTCAACATTTGAAGCTTATCTTTGTTGTCTCTTTTCTTCTTCAGCAAGGACAGGGCCAGTAAAGCAGTGTGTGTTAGTTATGCAAGTTCCTAAAAGGCACTTTACTGTTTTCATATTGGACAACAATGAGGTACATATGATATATGTCTAGGCTTCATTGCTGTTAAACGAATAGCACCATATTGTGTGAAATTAGTTGAAATTCAAAAGTCATTATGTTTTTCTCATACAGACTTGACAACGGCTAACATTTGAGCGCAGATCCCCTGCTTTCAAAGTTGAGGGAGTCGGTTTCCTGTTCAAAAGAAAGAGATGAAAAGACCCATTAACAACTGTCGATACAGTCAGTTTACAGGTTTATAATTGACAATAGAAACTTTGCATGCAGCCAAGTGCTGAATCAAGGAGGTGTCCCTAAGTTCTCCAACAGAGATCCACTTTCAGTTTTGCTCACAAACTATTTCAGTTTTGCTCACAAACTATTTCAAGACTAGTGTTAAACATTGTCCACTTCCAGTTACTTCAGAATTCAGTTCTGTCACGACGCTGGACATTTTCTCAAGCAGGGGACACCACCTGTTTAATCAGCGGTTTGAAAACGTTCTGGAACTTGGGTAGTAAAAAATAATTAGGCAAAGACACTGAAGACATTTGACTGTTCATGAGTCTATGCTAATTCTTGTGACTTTACAGAAAAATGAAAAGCCAGTAAAGCAAATGATGTGATGTCACACAGAAAGAAGAACCAAAATCTTTAGTCTCTAACCTATCACAAGAAGCTACTCTTAGCAACTGGAACTAAAGCATTTTCTGACAAAAGTGTGCTTACATTTAATGCTTTTCTTTTAAAAGTATTTTGGGGTTATAGGAAACTGAATTATGACAGTAGGACAGGTCCCATGACCTGGGATTATTTGTTATTTATTACTATGAATAAATTTGAGATACAGCCTGTAGCCAGAAAAGGGTATGAAGTTGACAGGTCTCTGGATAGGACTCAATGAATATAAACAACTGTAGTGCTGACTCCTCTAAATTTTCCTCTGACCAGCTTTCTTTTTTTCATAGGGAGCCAGGCTCTTTCAGTAGTAGCTTTTCCAGTTGAAGAGATTATCACAGGCCCAGTGCCCAATTCTTCTGCCTGCTCAGTTGACAACTAATTCATAGACAGTTGAAACTGGCTAAACAACCTGCTTCATCTTAACTGAGACAGGCTAAGGAGCATTCACAGGTCTGGAAGAGATGGGGAGTACCAGGAGGAGCAGTCTGGACTGCAACAAAAGAGGATGCTTGCCTGTACCTCAAAGGAATGTCTGCTAATCAGGTAAGCTATGCAGGCCTGGGCACTGGTTGATATGCTAACACATTAATAAAATTCATAGAGAACACATTAGATTGTGTTGAAAAATACTTATGTGCAGAACAGCAGAACAAAGCCTACTACCACTTCATTCCTGGAATGAGAACCTCAGCGGGACTGAAGAAATGCCTAAGGCTCTTACCTTCGGCTGCATTTTATTCAGAGATACTTCCTCCAACATTAGGAAAAGGTAAATAATTGTTCAGCTCACTTAGTTCAACACCTGCACTAATTTCAAGTGGTTCTATTATGTGTTAATATCCACTAGGGGGAATGTTATATTCTAATTTAATTTCAATCTGTATGTCAGCCTGTCCCAGTTACGACTCAGTGAATACAATCCAACACGATGGAAATGCAAACATTGTTAGATTATTCTGAAAAGCAAAATACTAGGTACAAGTGACACATTGTAAACACTAAGGGAAGATACATTCATTAATTCCCTCAAAAGCTATTATAATATTTTTTCTTTTTGTTACAAAACTCAGTAACTGCAAATACTAACTGAGCTGGGGCACAGCCAACACCTGAACCGTGCATTAGATTCAAACAATACTTCTCTTATTCAGTGACAACGGTTGACTGAGTCTCAAATACTGATAAATAAATCATGAACTTACTTGAACATCTCATTCCTCTCTATAGTGGCAAGCCAGAAGCTGTAAGCATTTGCATAATAATTGCAGGTGCCCCGGCCATGGCATTCAATGAAAGGAGCGCTGCGGAACTCCTCCAGGCAGGAACCAGGAGACGCCAGGGCCTGGCCAGAGCCCTCTGCACCAGCACTGGTGTGCTACAAAAATACAAAAGCATCAGTCAGTGGGGGAGTGGACTCTTTGCCTCTTCTGCTGCAATACCTATTAAGTATTTCCTCACATGCCTCTCCTTATTCTCCATTGTATCTGGCTACTGTTTTGTCCCACAACTCAAGGAGGAACAAGAAGGCGGAGCTGAAGGGCTCCAGAGGTGGTATTGAGTTCTCTTGCTAACAGCAGCACAACACATCAGCAATACCAACTTCTGGGCAGCTGTACGCACAGAAACCCTTCAGGACTAACAACTATCTCTGCACTAGGCACAGGCCAGGGCCAGCTCTCCAGCGCTGATGACATACAGGTTGGTACAGTTTATATCTGAAGAGCTTAACCCAATTCCTGCCCCACATCACAGTGCCCTCTCTCCCACTGCCCAATGCTGACACCTCTGGATCCACGCCATTCTTCAGACCATGTCCAGACCTTGTCTGGAAGAACGGCTGTTGATATAGGCTGTGAGAATGACAGGAAGCATACTAACAACTAATCGCTATGGAGGACTACAGAGTGGCTCTTTCAGGCTGCTCCATGGCCTTATTTATTTTACTCTCGTATATACAGCAGAACAAACTGGATAAAAGGTCAAAAATGCCCTTTAAAAACTGAAAAGGGCTCATTCATTAAAAAAAATGGGAAGAGGACAGGCATTGATATGCTACCATTCTAGGAAGCTAAAGCAACACGGTTGTAGAAGGACAATGGAAAATTGTGGTTCTTTCCTCATCTATTCAGCATTTGGATCCTCCAGTTTCGATCACAGGGAGCAAGCTGTGTGCATTTCCCCAGAAGTGAACAGTGAACTAAACCTGCAGTGAACTAACCACTATTGCATTACTCCCATTTAGCAATTAGCCAGAATCTTTGTAAAGTCATGAGAAAAGACAGAGGTCCTAAGACCTGAAGTGACATAGGCACATATCAACTTTCCCAGAGTAGGAGTGTAGATCAAAGGACTGAAACAAATGATTTTCTCAACCCAGAGTATTCCCCAAGTGCACTTACCATGACAAAGGAGTAACCAATCCAAAGTGAACTCCAGCCTTCAGGACACGGTGGTATTTGAATTGTTTGACTGTGAACAGCTATTACCATAGCAGGAGCTTCACATACAGAGCATCTAGAAAGACCAAGACACGAATGAGCTACATGCACTTCAATACTTATTTTTTCAGAAGTTAATTACTTTAAGGAATATTGAGTTAGAAAATGTTGTCACCATAAAAACAAATGAAAATAAAAACGTTTCATCTAGAAAAACAATGGTTTATTCCCTATTTTTTTTTTGTCTTATTTACTTAGGGGCAGTTTAACTATTAAGTCTTAGTCCTATTAGACTTCCTATGAGCAAAGAACAAGAGACTTCTCAATACTTAAATGTATTTGTCTTTTGTAATGTAGTTTCTAAAGGCACTCAGTGTCATGAACATGAGAGGAAGATAGCCAAACATTGTAACTCTGCAAGCATCACCTAAAAGTGGTCTTCTGTGATCAGAGACAAGTAAAGATCCTAAATATAGCCCCGAGTGACTTACAAAGAGAAAGCCATCTCTCTGGAAAATGTCTTACAAAGGTAATCAGTGCTAGTTTAATCTAACACAGGCTCTTTCCCATTAGTTTCCCCTTTATTTGCATTTGAGGTCTTCATTTGCACTAAAGGATTTCTAGTGAAGTAACTTGAACAATGAACTTGAAAGCAACTCTTCAGAAAGCAATGCAGCACCAGTTCTTTTCCTTAAGCTAAATTCATTGTGTCTCAGAACTGCCAAATGACTGAATAATCCAATGATCAATCATGCCCTCATAGGAGAAGCATAAAAAAACATGACAGAAATTTCACTGTGGGAGCTGGTGATAAGGAATTTGGTAGATACACTCCATTTTTTTTGTACAACTCCCAAACCGGCTACTGCAGTTGGCAATAACGAAAATGATTCAAAACAGATGCTTAGAACTAAACGGTCTGATTCCTACTATCAGAGCAGTGAAAAGAACCAAGTGCAAAAGAGATTAAGGTGGATTCTGGAAAATGCACAGAAGCAAAAGAATTCAGAATGAAAGCCTTCTATTTCTGACATGTGAAGACTGCTTTCATACCTCCTGCCTTCATCTTTAGCACAGAAGCAAGGTAGTTATTTTAAGAAACACATCAATGAAAGCACAAGTTAACAGAAGAATGTAAAGTTGCCTCTATTCTTGGAGCTCTGCTTTACTTCAAGAGATTTCTGGTATTTCAGTGGAAGGCCTTACATGAAAAGAAGCCTCATGACCCAAGGCAGCAGGTGACACTTGTGCACCTTTTCAACTTTTGGACAGGGAGAATTGTTGGTTTAAAAGGCTCAACTAATAAAATAAAATGCAAGAATAATCTTCTCAGATTCCTTGCTGGTTTAACAGTTGTGTATTACAACTATTCCCCTATCTGCTATGGCTAAAAGGAGAAAAAATCATATATACATGTATGCACACATATACATAGATATATACACAAACATACACATTTTTATGCTGCAAAATCTGCTCTCTCTGCATAAGGCAAAATGTTGGTGAGTACTTCCTTGAGAAAAAATTTCAAAAGTGATTAGTAAAGGTTATTTTGGGTACTTGATAGGGGATGGCATAAAAGGAATATGAATTTCAGAGGCTGATCATTTGAATTTTTCTGAAAGCCAAGTCCATTTCATTTGCATCCAATGAACAACCAAAAAAGCAGGACCAACCAAAACTATAGCATCTTTGGAGAATCTTGCCCCCAATCTGCCCACTCATTTTCAAGGCACACCAGTTTCTGTGGCAGTAAACGAAAAAAAGAGCACAGAATACAATTGCAGATACAAAATGGATTCTGTTATGCAAAATATATATCAAATGATCAGCAAGATCTCATACAGCTTAAAAGAAATTATAGGAATCACAGTAATGCCCTTGTCAGATTCACAGAATAATTTAGGTTAGAAAAAATCTTTAAAATCATTGAGTCCAACTGTTAACCCAGCACTGCCACCTCCATCACTAAACCATGTCCTTCAGCACTTCCTCTCTGTGTCTTTTGAATATCTCCAGGGATGGTGACTCCACCACCTCTGTGGGCAGCAGGTGCCAATGCTTGACAACCGTTTCAGTGAAGAAATTTTTCCTAATCTCCAATCTAAACCTCCCCTGTCACAACTTGAGGCTTTTTTCTCTTGTCCTATCACTTGTTACTTGGGAGAAGAGACCAACCTCCACCTCAATACAACCTCCTTTCAGGTAGCTGTAGAGAGTGATCAACCTCCTCTTCTCCTGGCTAAACAGCCCCAGCTCCCTCAGCCACTCCTCATCAGACTTTATCTCTAGACCCTTCACCAGCTTCATTGCCTGTCTCTGGACATGCTCCAGCACCTCAATGTCCTTCTTGTAGTGAGGAGCCCAGTACTGAGCACAGTATTCAAGGTGCAGCCTCATCAGTGCTGACTACAGAGGAACAATTACTTCCTTGGTCCTGCTGGCCAAGATACAAGCCAGGATGCCATTGGCCTTCTTGGCCACCTGGGCACACTGCTGGCTCATGTTCAGTCGGCTGTCAATAAACATCCCCAGGTCCTTTTCCTGTGGGCAGCTTTCCAGCCACTCTGTCCCAAGCCTATAGTATGGGGTTGTTGTGGCCCAAGTGTAGGACCTGGCACTTGGCTTTGTTGAACTTCATGTGACTGGCCTCGGCCCATCGCTCCAGCCTGTCCAGGTCCCTCTGAAGAGCCTTCCTGCACTCAAGCAGATCTACGCACCCACTCAGCTACATTTCATCTGCAAACTTACTGAGGGTGCACTCAATCCTGTCATCCAGACCACTGATAAAGGTATAAAACAGAACTGGCTCCAACATCGAGCCCTGGGAAACACCAGTTGCCAACCTGACTTAACTCCAGCCACAATCACTCCTTGGGCTCAGCCATCCAGTTAGTTCTTCATCCAGCAGATAATACATCCATCCAAAACATAGGCAGTCAGTTTCTTCAGGAGAATGGTGGGGGAAGCTGTGTCAAATGCTTTATTAAAGTCAAGGTAAACAACAGCCACAGCCTTCCCCATATCCGCTAAGTGAGCCACCATTTCACAAAAGGAGATCAGGTTAGTCAAGCAGGACCTGCCTTTCATAAACCCATACAGACTGGGCATGACCACCTGGTTGTCCCATGTGTGCTACATAATGACACTCAAAATGATCTGCTTTCTAACCTTCCCTGGCACCAAGGTCAGACTGACAGGCCTGTAGTTCCCCAGTTCCCCAGATCCTCTTTCCAGCCCTTCTTGTAGATGGGGGTCACATCTGCCATCCTCCAGTCCGCTGGAACCTCCCCAGTGAGCCAGGACTGCTGCTAGATGATGGAGAGTGGCTCAGTGAGCACTTCCACCAGCTCACTCAGCATCCTCGGGTGGATTACATCTGGCCCCACCAACTTGTCTGCGTCTAACTGGTGTAGTAGGTCAATAACCATTTCTCCTTGGACTATGGGAGCTTCATTCTGCTCCCCATCCCTGTCCTCCAGCTCAGGAGGCTGAGTGCCCTAAGAACAACTGGTCTTACCATTAAGGACTGAGGCAAACAAATGCACTGAGTACCTCAGCTTTTTCCTCATCCTTTGTCACATATCTAACAACAGTACAGTTCACTACACTCTTGCTCACACCTCTGCCTTCGGCACTGGGCATATTATGACAGGTTAGTTTTTGCTAGTAGCCTTAAAATGTAAAATGGACCAAAAGCTCAACATCTTGGATTGATGCAGAATGGTTATGTCTCCTGTAAGGGCCACACTTTATGCCAGATGACAATCCTGATTTATTAAAAAGAGATGATTGATTTTGCAACTGTTTCTTTTAACTCAGACAATAACAGCTGTATTCAAGCAGTATGTCTAAAACAATGGAAGAAGCCTGGCAGTTTACTATATGATAAATAGTGCTATCATTTTCAAACAAAAGGAAGCTTAGCCTTAAAAAGCTTCTGGCTATGGCTTGTCAAAAAACGAAGAATTGTTTTGGACAAGAATTTTGAATGAATTTAAAACTTTTTCACCTTCAAAGTACATTATAGCTTTTGTAAAACATCATTTCAAAGGAAAGCTTTTCATTTCAGTGAGACTCAAAATAGACTACTGTATTTGTTTGGGTTTCCCCCAAAATGGATTTCTTTTTGATCAAAGTCTAAAACTGAAAACATGCACACTTTGAAACATTTCATCAAACAAACTCAAACTTTAAAGACAGGAAATAAAAACTGTCAGTCTAAAAACATTTTCCCCCACACAAAAAAAATAAAGTAGCTTATGCACTTTTCACAGGCTCCTTCAGTTTAGAAACACTGATGCTGTACCTGCTGATGAATGGTCTGATGTTATCCCCGGTGATAGGAGCCATACTCATCGGCATGGGTTCAGGAGTGGACAGCCAGTAGGAATAGTCATTCCTTGACGCAAAGTTACAAACGTTGTTGATGTTGCAGAACAAGAAAGGCATGGTACTAAATTTACGAAGACAGCTTCCTGCCGTGCCTGAAATGTTAATTGGAAGGTTACTTGTTAAATCTTTTTTCTTAAACCATTGCTAACTGCCAAACAAGTATTTCCAGGAGCAGCTCAAAAGCAGAAGACACTTGTTGTGAAGGGCCTAGTTCTCTCAGAGAAAGTGACTTCTCTTAGCTCCACAAGGAAAGGAACAGGGCAAGACAAGGAGTAGCCTAGGCTTGACTGTAGAATTATGGAGAAACTTCAGTTGGAATAGATCTAGAGGTCATCTATCCTAACACCCTGTCAGATCAGGTTGCTTGGGTTCATGAACAGTTCAGTTTTGAGTAATTCTAAAGACAGAGATTCATATTTGTGTCCATTGCTGCTTCTGTAATGAGCCCCAATGAGAAGAGTTTGGCTTTATTACCTTCCCTCCGGACAGCTGTAGACAGCAATAAAGGCCTCCTCCCAAATTTCTGTTAAGGCCAAGCAAACCCAGTTCCAGCAGCTTGTCCAGATCACACTAGCCATCTTAGTAGCTGGCTGTTCTATTCACTGTGGTATGTCAACATCGTCTTTGTTCTGGAAGGTCCAAATCTGGGCACAATACACCAGATGTGGTCTGATAACTGCCAAATAGAGGTGAAGAATCACTTCCCTCCATCTGCTGGTTGCACTTTTCGCAATACAGCCTCGTAGGCTGCACAGTGAAGAAAAGGGTAGTTTTTGCAAGGGCACACTGCTAACTCATGTTCACTGTTGCTCACCAGGACTCTCAGGTCCTTTTCTGCACAGGAGCTCTTTGCAGCAGTCTCTACTGCCGCTACTGGAAATAGCAGCCAATTTCTAGTCTGTTCCATTGGGTGAGGTTTTTTTTATTCTAGGTGTAGCCCTTTGCACTTGCCTTTACTGACTCTCAAACCTTTTCTCCAGCTTGGTTAGGTCTCTCTGAATGGCAGCTGTGTCCACCATGGAATTAACTGTTCCTCCCAATCTGGCACTACCCACAAACTTGCTGAGAGTGCACTCTTTCCCATCACCCAAGTCATCAATAAATTCATTAAACAAGATTGGCCCAGTACTAATTCCTGAGGTATGTCACTAATCAACAACTACTCACACTTTGTACATCTGATCACATCCCTCTGTGTCTGAATGGACCTATCAATTTTCCACTCACCTTACCATCTACTTAGCCAGCCCATATCTCACTAATTTGACTACAAAGATACCATGGCTGACCATGTTAAAGGCTTTGGTAAAGACTTTCCTAAATAAACTGTTTCTACTATACACTAAATCATTACTTGTACCAACCTAGAAGGCATAATAAAGTACCAGCTAGCCAAGAATAACTACAGAAGTGCTTCAATATAGCTCTACAAATGACAGAAGCATTTGTTTTGTAATGGACTCAAACTGAATTCTAATTTGGTCTGTACTCACCCAGATCTTGCCCATGTGCTCTTTCATTGCCTTGTACATAAAGCAAGGAGTAGCCGTGGTAAATCAGCCTTGTTCCAAATGGACATGATGGTTCTTCAGTAGTTTGACTGTGTCTGGTAACAAGGAAGCCATGAGCAACAGACGGTGACCCTGGTGGGCCCATAGCACCAGGCAAACCTTCAGGGCCAGGTGGACCAGGGAATCCTCTGGGCCCTACAATACAGAGAGTCTCCTTTTATTTCTACAGACAGCAGTACTCCGTCTACATAAGTAAAGAGGTGAAATTAGATATATTCACACCTGATCTCCTATGTTATTTTTCTACTAAAATAATCAAATCTTCGAATAATTCATGGGCTTACCTGGGGGACCATAAGGACCAACTTCTCCTTTTTGCCCAGGTTTACCATCAAACCCTGGACTACCAGGTGGTCCAGGTACACCTGAAGGCCCTGTCACCCCTGTTGAAAAACAATGAATAGTTATTACTGGATATTACTTCATGTTATTTCTGACTTTTTGGCTTTTAATACAGTACAGCACAGGCACATGTCAGCATAAACCAAACTTATGCAGACTCAGTGCATCAGGAGCACAAATGTGGGTTCCTGCAGCTAAAGTGATTACAGTAGAGAAGAACAGCAAAGTAAGCAGGTGTGCTTCTAAAAGACCTGGAATTCACCTGGAATATGGAAAGGAAGAGCAGCAATCTCTTTCCTCTCTGCTTGTCACATGACTCAATCAAAAAAGATCATAAAAAAAGTAGGGTCATGAACAGTAGGAAAATCAACATTCTCTTAGCTTCTTCCCAAACAAGATTTCAGACCTATATTATGTCTTTCCTTTATCAGTTTCTATAGATGATTTTGAGTCCTACATAAACTCAGGAACTCTGGCTTTGGGAAAAAGAAGTTAATGCCATCAGCACCACAGCTGTTTCCTAACAGACAGCATTTGTAGAGTTGTAACCCCATCTTTAAGAGCAAACTTTCATGTTCTATCAAACAGATAGAAGATATAAATTATGAGGGTGGTGAGGCACTAGAATAGGTTGCCCAGAGATGCTGGGAGGCCATTATCCCTAGCAATGTTCAAGGCCTGGCTGGATGGAGCTTTAAGCAGCCTCACGTAGCTGAAGGTGGCATGGGAGTTGGAACTAGACAACCTTTAAGTATCCTTCCAACCCATATTACTTTATGATTCTATTCCACCATAACTCCCCATCATCTTCTCATAAAACAATCATCAACAAAGCCTTCCCTTAGAATCTTAACACCTTAAAAACACCTCTGAAGTCTCACTCTCCATGTCCTGTCATTCTGAAGGACAAGTGTCCTTCTGTCAGCATTTGTCTTACCCCTAGCTCCATTCTTGTATTCCATAATGTATTTAAATATTGCAGTTCACCCGTTCTTTAAAAAAAAATGTAATGTCTGGACCAAGAGATAAAATCTAGGACTACAGAACAAGCTTCCTCAGGAAGCAGTTTCCTCTCCAAGATCAAAGTGTTTTTTCCCATGCTTGCTTCCTTCCAGAGACACACAGTAATTAAGTTTGGATTCAACACGAAAGACGGAAGACACCTTAACAAATACATTCTGTAGAGAGGACGAGTAGTGTGTTGCAAGTCATTACGCTTGTTGCTGATCTCAGATACTGATGTGATGACTGCAGAGTGAGAGTCTATTAAAAAAACACCAGGAAGGCGTTTCTGGGATTACTTTGAATGAGCTTCAGAAAGGACTCTCTTCCTCATTGCTGACACAATTTAAGTGGCTTATAAAAAGCTGGATAATATACCAAAAATATTTTCATGTCTAGCCTACCATTCATTTATTTTTACATTACTTAAAACATATTTCTATGGCAAGTTAAAATCTCTCACCTTGCTGTCCTTTGGGACCTGGAAGTCCTGGGAACCCTTTGAGACCAACTGGTCCTACAGGGCCAGGTAAGCCTGGATCTCCTTTAATGAGTTGAAAAGGACCTGGTGGGCCTGGTGGGCCTTGTAAGCCTGCCAAAGGTAACCGAGGAAATCAGCACATATTTAGTGTTGCACATTAAAAAAGTGAGAAAACAGTGCCATCTTGTATTGCCATTCGTGCAGTTAGAGAATAGACACAGCCTATAGTCACAAGGTATCAATGTGTCCAAGACTTTATAGGTGCATTGAGTAGAGTCATACCTGTTAAGAAACCAAACCTGAAGTTATCAAGGGTACAAGACAATGGGATTGGAGGCACAGTAGGGGAAACAGCATGGGCTGGGCCTCTGCCACTGACAAGCCTCTGGTAACACTGAAGTAGCTGCACATACTGTTCCTGAAAATCATACTGCTACCTTCTACATTCCCATCTTCCACCAGACAGGACAGAACAGGCCCACAGATGCAGCTCTGACCAGAAGCACTGTGAGCAGGGTGGGGTAGCATTGGCCACTTGAACAGCAGTTTGATCGGAAGAGCTGCGCACCCTGACAGTTATTGGGCTACTGAAGGAGGATGATGTCTTTCAAAAGAATTATCATTTTAAAAGTAGACTCTTTTTCTCAGAACTGTAAGGGGTCTGTGATGTACTGAAAGACAATGGTGTCTACCACTGCAATTGCAATGGTACATGCAATCTAAAGAGAACTACAGTCTGTCTATGCTGACATCTCCACTCAAACAGGCCTCTCAAGGACTAAAATAGCTGTCAAGACTTAGGTTGCACGGAGTTCCCTCAGCAAGTTTGTGGAGCTGGAACACAAGAAGTTCCACTTTTGGAAAAAAGAAAATAAGGAAAAACTATTTTACTGTGAGGGTGAGGGAGCACTCCCTGGCACAGGCAGCCCAGGGAGGGTGTGCAGTCTCTTTCTGAGGTTTTCAGACCTGCCTGGACACATTTCTACATGACCTGATGGAGGTGGACTTGCTTTAGCAGGAGGGTTGAAGTAGATGATCTTTAGAGGTCCCTTCCAATCCCTATCATTCTATGATTCTGTGATTCTGTGAAGTCAATATGCTAGAGGAAAGGGATGCTATCTGGAGGGACTTTGACAGGCTTGAGAAGTGGGCCAATGTGAATCTCATGAAGTTCAACAAGGCCAAGTGTGAGGCCTTGCACTTGGGTCAGGGCAGTCCCCAATATCAGTATGGACTGGGAGATGAATGGATTGAGAGCAGCTTTGCAGAGAAGGACTTGAGGATACTAGTGGATGAAAAATTGGACATGAGCCGGCAATGTGCGCTCGTAGCATAGAAAGTCAGTCATATCCTGGGTTGCATAAATGAAAGCACGGTCAGTAGGTCAAGGGAGGTGATTCTCCCTCTCTACAGTAGTCTTATGAGCCCCCACATGAAGTACTGCCTCCTGCTCTGGAGGCACCACTGCAGGACAGACATAGATCTGTTAGAATGGGTTTAAAGGAGGGCCATGAAAATTATCAGAGGGCTGGAACACCTCGACAAGGGGCAAATATTTTAAACAGAAAGGGGGTAGTTTTAGATGAGATTTAAGGAGGATTTTTTTTTAAATGAAGGTGGTGAGACACAGAACAGGTTGCCCAGAGAAGTTGTGGATACTCCGTCATTGGAAATATTCAGGTTCAGTGTGATCTGGCGAAAGACGTCCCTGCCCATGGCAGAGGGGTTGGACTACATGATCTTTGAAGGTCCTTTGCAACCCAAACCACTCTATGATTCTAGGATACTATGTAAAGACTCTTATAATGACAAAACCCCAGTATTTATTTTTCAGAGCAGGAGATAAAACTCACTCTCTACTCAACACTTAAATCTAATCTGACCATTCAAGATGCTCACACTATGGTATCTGGTTTCATATCCTACTTTTTTTACACTGAAAAAAAGGAAGAGGGAGTTATCCATTGATTAGTCTTAAATAACCATTTTAACAACAACATCTGAGAAAAAAAGCACAAATCTTTATACCTTTAGATCCAGGAAGACCTTGGTCACCTCTCTCACCCTTAAGGCCTGGGAAACCAGGAGATCCTTTTGGACCTGAAGTCAAAGGAAATATTTACATGAAAATGAAATACTTTCTGGATTTGGAAGGAAAGGTGCAGAATAAGCATACACAACCCCATGATCATGTAAAGGCTGCGACTTTATCTGTATAAGGATTTTTAACTGTTTGCAAGAACAAGATACAAACACATGCACTAAGTCACCAAAGAAATGTTGAATGAAAACAAATTTCTCTTACTTTAATGAATATATTTCTCTAAATTATAAGAATTCTATTTTTCTACTAACTGCATTTTTTCATACACTCGGTGTTTTCCTGTATATGATAGAGACAGTAGCAGCAATTGAGTCAACAATGAAGACATACTGATACTTAAATATAGCTGTAACATTTGCCTCTTCAGTTCTCCAGTAAATCTTGAAGATTCTTTACTGGTAATGTCTAAACAATTGCTTTTACATTCCCTTTTTAAAGCAAGCACGCACTTAAAATTGGCAAAGCAAGACAACAAGCAAAACAGAGACATCCTCAAGAACCATCTGGATGTTCTTGTGTGCTTTTGGATCCAGCTAACAATGTCCTGTTTCAATAATCTGTAACCTAGAGGCAACATTCTTTCAACATCTTTTTTTAGAATGGAAGGATATGAAAGAGATATCTTTGTATACTTTTTAGGAATACGGTAAAGTGTCTTCTCACCTGGAACGCCTGGAATTCCTGGAGGTCCCAGATCACCCTTTTGACCAATATCTCCTGGTAAACCAGGACTACCCTGTATAAAAGAAAATGTGAAGTATAGTTATCCTACACTATTATGATATGACTCTCAAATAGGCTATTTTTGGAAAACTATGAAAAACCATTTAGTCTGAGAGAAAAGCCATTAAGTTTAAGGAATGGTTATGCTCTACCATTACTTGATGAGAAGCTTTTATTAAGGGAACAAGTATGACATCTTGTTCTTACTAAAATATTTTTTTCCTTACAAAGATACTGGAGCAGAATAAGGTCTCATTCAGTATAGCCATTAAAAGTTCTCAACCATAGATGATATTGTTACGAAAAACATGAGCAAGCACAAACACCAGCAAATGCTAACATCAGTCCAGTCCCATCAGATAACTAAATGGGGTAGCTCTAGATCACAGCAGACTTGAAAACTTCCACATTCACAATCCGCTCTAATTTATAATCCTCTGATGATGGTTACTTTTTGACAGGGATGAAATACTCAAGGACTTAACATTTCAAACACAACGTTAACTCCTCTGTCTGACTTCACTGTTATAAACTGCCTCTCTGAAATGAGTGGTACCGAGTTCATCATAGCCTCACGGCAAGGAAAACCAAGTCCAGATTTCAAACAACACTGTAAACTG
The DNA here is from genome assembly GCF_028858725.1 of Colius striatus. Lineage (NCBI taxonomy): Eukaryota > Metazoa > Chordata > Aves > Coliiformes > Coliidae > Colius > Colius striatus. The sequence continues at coordinate 59,265,985 of NC_084759.1, forward strand.
TCATTTAAATGACTGCCAGCTTCCTTTTCTTCTTTGATGCAGATCAACTGCAAAAAGCTTGCAAGTATAGTTTAGAGTTTCTCCCTGGCTAATTCCTAATTGAAGTCTGAAGCAGTACAGCAGTGATAGCCCCCTGTACTATAAAATGTGGGGGACAGGTAGAGGAAAGAAACAGAATCCCTTCGCTAAGTAACTTCATAATCAGAGGTTGAAGATGCAATTAAGTACTCAGTGAAAAATAATACCAATGGTAGGATTCATCTGGTCATATTTGGAGAGCAATAGAATAGACACACAGAGGAGTGATTTTTTATTTCATCTAAGTTGGATGTTTATACCAAGGTGAGAAGAATGCCTCCCTACAGATGTCTAATTCTTTCCACTGACTATAAAGGGAGAAGAGATGACTAGCTCAAAAATGGATGTCAGCAGTGAGAAATGCTACCCTCAGAGTGGGAAGTATTAATGAAGTAAGGTTCCCCGGTTTCCTTCAGTCACATAGTCACAGTATGCAGGATTGTTTAAAGAACTGGCCCTCTCTTTGTACAGTAACAGGTGAACTTTGGAAGCACAAAACAGGAGGGCTACCATTCATTCATTCAGAAGAGGGTCATGAGTCAAACAATCTCATTAAAAGGGTACCTTTTTAGATAACTTATTTTAGGTTATAATTATAGAATGATTTATAAGAGGAGTTTATTGGAAGCTTTCCATCAAAATGCTTTTTCCACAACAATATGCAACTTTTTTCTTCCCCTCCATCAGATATAGCTTGGCAAACAACGTTTCATTTTGGATCAGTTCCGAATAAAACTATTAATGAAAATAACAAAAACCTTCTTCTCTCATTTCAACATTAAAATGCACTGATAAATCCATGGGATTTGTGTTTCACTGTCTGATCTCCACGTTCATTATTTTTCATAGGATTTTTGGACAGGCTAGATCACTCGTAACAAAATCTCCTCTCTGATATAGGTTACCCTGTATCTGGAGACCTGCATAAGCAACTGAGCTGTAATCAGGGCAGAAGCCTGTCACATTGGGGAAGATGAAGACATTAGAAACTCATCTTAGTATGTATCACCAGAGGAAGTTAAATATTGAAATAACTCACTGGAGCATTACCCACTGAGTTAACAAGCCAACACTAAGCATTGTGGCTCAAGGACAGTAAAATGCTTTCTTCTAACTGAAGACACAGAATCAAAATCCTTTGGCATTTCCCATTCTTGAAAAACTAACAGTCTTGAACTGGAATATCAAATTCTGAAAAGCTTTACAAATTCCTGTGGAATGGAAATGTAGCTTTCTGCAGAAGTACTGCAGATTCTTAAATTAGGGAAAAATATACTGGAATGCTGTTTTTAAATTTTCTGCCTTCAAAGCTGATACGAGATATGATGTACACTCTCAAAGCCATTAAAGTTCCAGTGTCAGAACACTGAAGCAAATTCTTAATGTTTCTGTGAAGAGACTCCTGTGTGCAGAAAATGATGCAGTAGATGTTTGCATTGTCAAGAATAATGTTGATCTTTTTGGGTCCACTATCACTATCCTGCTTTTCACATTAGGAACTTATTCCTGAGTAGTTCCTTCCTTCTGTACATTAAGAACTGTTAAGTCATACCTAACTACTTTCTTATTCCTTCGTTTATATATTTTATTGTTATTATTTTCTTAATAGGAAAGAGGAAATTAACAGTTAAAATATAGAGTGTATATCACAATGTGGAAAAAAGCAGCAGACATCCTATGAGTAGAGAAGATCAACTATTCTGGGTGACTGTCCTATTCCACTTCATTCTCGCTAATATACAGAAAAGGAACTATTTTAGATCAGGGAACATGAATAATATATGACAACAATGTATTAATAGCATTGCCTGTTTGCATTTCTAAATCAGTAGCTGTATTTCATCACTGACAGTACTGAAAGTGCACTTTATTTGAAAGGTTTCATAACAAAACCAAACAGTTCAGGTATTTTCAGAAGGCAATTTATCGTGAAATATGCAATCTTTAAAATTAACTACTAATGCATTTGCAGGATTTATGGATGTGCTGCAGCCATCCTGTACTGTTAATACACTGTAAATTATACTCCGGGTGTTGTATGTTACCACTCACTATCTATAAATTTGTAATAAGTTCATTAGCTTGCTGGGGCTTATTTGTAGGCAGCCTTTAAAAGAAGAAAAATTTCAAGCTGACTTTACCTCATCAGCACTGAGTCCAAAGGCACTTTGAGCATAAAACATCATTATTTTGAATGAAAAATGGCTATGATTAATAGATTCATTAATTGCAACAACTAGCTTTCAGCAAATCTGGATTGTACTGAATGTAACTTACTGGCAGTCCCTGGAAACCTGGATCACCTTTGACTCCAGGACCTCCAGGAGTCCCAGGCCAGCCATTGCTCCCCTGCTCTCCTTTTTCCCCTTTCAGACCTGGGGGTCCTGGTGGCCCTGTTGGGCCTGGTACACCTACAAAAACAGACAGAGTATTTAGTGGCAAAATTTGCTCAGAGTAGTATCTGATAAGAGGACAAGCTGGCTCAATCTACAGATGGGCAGAACCAAAGTAACTATTATAACAACATCTCAAGAAAATAAGTAGGAGAATCTGTTGCAGGGAGATCCACGACTCCTTATTTGACTAGATATCTATCATTTATCAGCCAGTGGCTGATGAAAAATTATGGGGAGTTTTCTATATGTGCAGAGCAAACAGATGGTATGTTCTCAGAAATGAATGTGCTTGAGATATATTGCAGCTCTGCTCAATTCTCCTTCATTATGGTTATCTCTAGCACAGGGCCAAGGTAAGGCCATGTTAGGCCATTCTTAAATACATTAACACTCCAAGTCACAGGAACACACAGCCATGGCTGTCTCAAAGTCCAGAGGGAAACACATGGAAATGGGAGGCAAACTGAGAAGTCAATGTCAGAAAGAGAGACTTCTGGACAAAACCAGCTACCTGAGGACAGAAAATCAGCCTGTTCTAGGACATAATGCTGAACTGCCTATGAAAGTGAGCTCTTTCCTGATGTCTGAGGAGATAATAAACAAGCACATGCAACATTGATTATATTATTGGTTAATTAGATGAGCTTTAATTAACAGCAGGACATTAATACCTAAGATAAAGAATTACCTGGAAGACCAGGTTGGCCTTGGGGTCCTCTGTCTCCTTTAGGGCCCTCAATTGCACTTCCTGGTAGTCCAGGAAGACCTTGGTTGCCCTTAGGTCCTGGTGGACCATCAAATCCTGGTTCTCCTTTTAGACCCGGGATCCCTGGACTTCCCGGGGATCCTGGAAAACCTACATCACCTTTTGCACCTAAAAGTTGAAACAAGCCCCAAAACACGATTAGAGAGAGGATCACAGTCACTGAAACCTTCTGCCTTATTATCTACTCAGAGCAAGCTTTCTTCCTGAAGAAAATATTGATCTTGCCTTTACACATTTGCATAAAAATGCAAAACTTGAGGAAAACTGTATTATTCTCCACATTATGTCAAAGTATGAGGAAAAGAGTAGTTTGATTGACATCTTTTCTTAAACTGATCACTAGACCATTTTAATGTACTCTAAAACAGATGAACTTTCAGCATCTTTCTGTGAGTCCTTACACAAGGAATATAAAGCCCCCAAACCATTACTCCATTATAATTATTATCATATTGGAATAATGGTTACTTTGCTTGACTTAGCTCAAGAGGACTTAACTCTGGAGAAAAAGGGAATCTTTTCTTAACTAAGATCTAGATTTAAGCACTTAGTACTTACTTTCAGGCTTGTACAAATAGCGAACATTTGCAATTCAGTCAAATTTTAGATCACAATTGAGCAAAAAGGATATAGATTAGCTGGTCTAAGAAGCATGCTAAGAGAAATAAAATGTATAAACACTAATATACCTGACTCTTTGTCTAAAGAGAACAGGGCCTTTAAATCCTGGACTTGCCCTTTTTTTTAGAACTCCAATACATTTGCAACACAAATTATGCCAGTTGGATATCTGTTTACGCAAAACCCAGATATGTTTTAAGTGAGCTGTGCTGGCAAAATGAGAAAGATGGCTGAGATGAGAAAAGTAATCTAGCATTTTATGATTAGAGTTATGATTAGAAAATTTGCTTATTAAAATTAATTCTCTAACATTCAGACTTTCTCAGCAATGTAACGACTGTTCATTACTCTGAAATGGTAAATACAAGATATTCTGAAATTCTAGTTTATCACTTTTGGTTGGCAACAAAAGTTTCCTGCATGTATAGAATGAATGAGTGAGGTATGGTACTGGTATTTCAAGTTGTAGAATTCCTCCAAAATCTGCCCTGTCATGTTATTTTCTGGACATTTAAAATTGAAAAGCCTTTAATTGTACATTATTTTATTTATCAGCAGCAGTTTCATATTCTTTCACTACTGTATCTATTGCAGTTCAGTGTCTAGGACATACTTATTTCATAAAATGGAGCATGGTGCATTACAGACACCTTGAACATGCACTGAATCAAGCCAATTAAGCTGTTCTTATTGTACCATGTAGTGATACACTTCATGAAGACCACAAGTGTCCATGAAGTTCCAATAGCTACGTGTCTGTGTATCTTTAGCTATCTGGTGTGCAGAGTCTCACTAGACTTTGATTCTTGCAAAATTAGTAGGAAAACTTGGGAGTCAAAAGCACAGCACACAAATACGGGAGTTATTTATATTACCTCATCACAGCACAGCTTGCAGTAAATTCCACACTATGAATAATTACCTATTTTAGGGGATATCTAACTCATGTCCAAGATGCTGCCACTGTAACAGAAATTAGTATTTGAGCCTTTCAGAGTTTCTGCCTGCTCTGAAAAGGTACAGCATGAAAAAGAATGAAGTAGGAAGTATGTCTGAATTACAGAATTACGTTTACAGTATGTTGGGAGGGAGGTTTGCTGCTTGTTTAAAGTAGTGTTTTACCTTTGTCTCCCTTTGCACCTGGAAATCCTGGAAGTCCTCTACCTGGAACACCTGTAATACAGAGGAAGCAAAAAATTAGAAGATGGGACAGTACTTCAATTTAACCTGTAATGAACCAAAGTCTATTAAGCAAATATCAAATATTAAAAAATGCTTTATGCAACAGTTCTTCGGGGCACAGACTGTCTTTGTTATGTATTGGTATTGTATCTAGCACAATGGGTCTTGCACACTGAAAGCCCTACCCTAAGAAAAGACAAGCCTGCTCCATTATTTCACAGCTAATTTGCAGACTTAATTCCAAAACATACCAATCCTTTAAAGGATTGCCAGCTTTTGTGAAATAAATTCTTTTGAGATTACACTAATTAAACACAGTTGCTCATGTAAATTATCAGCTTTACAATGATGGATGACACTCAGTAGTTTGCAAGGCACTGTACTAACTTCATTTTGTAAGGTTCCATCCAAAGTACCTCAAATACAGCACACTCCTCTACCAGCTACTCCTATGTAGCCTGCTTCTGGGCATTTTTGTACCACATAAACTAAACATGATAGTCACAGTACCTTGTTCACCCTTTGCACCAGCTGCACCTGGAATCCCATCATAACCTGGTTCACCTTTCTGTCCAATGGAACCAGCAGGGCCCGGAACACCAGGTTCACCTGAAAAATCATTGTCATTTTCAATTCACATATGAATCATCAGACTTTATTTTTTTCACTTTTTTTTGTTTTTTAAAAAAGAAAATCTGAATTTATTCTTTTGGACCCACAGAGGCCAAGCAGATACTCTAGTGTGACTATTCTCTGAGGTTACTTCTGAATTAAATCAGTGAGACAGGGCTCAAGTATTACAGGTTTTAATGTAGGTAATTATTGTGAATCTCAGTGAATTTTAGAGAGTACAAACTCCAGTAAAGACTTATTAATAGCACAGGCCATTGTCCAATGAGATGATAGACCCTGCAGCCAGTAAACTAAGAACACAAGGCTCCAAGTTAGAGTCACAACAGCAGTGAACTTACTCTCCTCTCTATTCCATTAGGTAAAGATGGTAACAGTGACTCAGGCTTGGGCCCATGGATCAACTTTAGTGTTTTTAAATGTACTCAAAAGCACAGAACTAATGGCTATAGCAATAATCACTCTTGTAGAAGGTGATAAAAGTCTCTTCCACAAACAGAGCAAAAGAAGTAGCCCCAGACCACACTGACTAAAGTTTATCTCAGAAACAGAACTGTGTTTATTTGCTTATGAAATGATCAAACATACCAGGAAAGAGCTAAGCCAAAATCAATGCAGAATGCCACAATATTTGTTTTAGCCACTGACTGAATGTAAACAATACTTTAAGCAGCTTTTGGTGGTTTATATTGCCTTTTTTTACCTGGTTCTCCTTTTAGACCTGGAATACCACTTAGGCCAGGAAGTCCTTTTTCACCCTTTTCTCCATGGCGGCCAGGGCTCCCTAAAGAAAGCATCAAGACATAGGTTTACATATGGGATATTTAGTGTAAGTTTGACATTAATTTTTCACAGCAATTTCTGCTTTATTAAAGCATAAACACTTGCCTGGAAATCCTGCCATGCCAGGGGATCCTTTGGGGCCTGGGGCACCCGGAATTCCAGGCATTCCAGCACTACCTTTTTCACCCTTATCTCCAGATAAACCTGGACTGCCCGTTCTTCCTGGTTCTCCCTAGAAGCAGCAGCACACATTTTAAAATCCACATATTAGTTCTGAAACAGGCTTGTTCTGTTTGCAGTGGTAGATGTCACCCCTTAGCCATCAGACTTACAAACAATTTCATTCTTTTTCTGTTTAGAAACCAAGTAATTTAGGATTAACTTCAGCATTGCATTCCACTATCAGAATTATTGACTTTTCTAGCAATTGCTTAATAACTACATATGAAAATTAGTAGTTTTCTATGCATTTTATGATGGTTTTTAAGAAGTCTTTTCCAAATTAGCCTCTTAACTTACTCATTACACTTAATCATCTTAAAAAAAATCTTTTTTAAGTCTTTAGCAAATGTGCTACTAGATGAGTAAGTTTAACGTTCACAATTTTTACTTATAAATTCAGGATTACTGTCATCGTATAGCTTGGAAAAGGAATGTGAAACAAATGAGAATCCTATTACAATACTGTGGAGATTAAATTAACTTTAAAGAGCGTATTACTACAGTACTCTTTTCCATCATATCTGAACATTTCATAGGTTCTTTCAGCTTTCTGGCATTTCTGTAAAAATACAGAAACACTATTTCACTGTGATTATTAGCTTTGTTTGTAAGAAGCCCTTTCCGTTTTATTTACTTAGCATTTGTAAGAGCTATTTCCCTCCCCTATGTTTCTAGCACTGTAAATGACCCTATTCTGAAGAGACAATAAATAAGAACTCTGAAGGTAATGGTCAAAACAGAAAGGTATCAAATGGAATGCATTTAAACCTGCACAAATGCAACACCTGTCAAGTTTCTCATCAGGTATTTAAACAAAATAAACCAAAATAAAATAAAACAAAATAAACCAAAATAAAATAAAATAAAATAAAATAAAATAAAATAAAATAAAATAAAATAAAATAAAATAGTTTAAAGGTCAAATGCATCTTTTCAAATGAGGTACTTGGTACAGACAGACAATCAAGTCCTTAAGGGTATAAATACCTTCTCACCAGGAGACCCTGGAAACCCAATTCCAGGAAAACCTGGTGCTCCTTTGTCTCCTTTTTCACCTTTCTGCCCAGGGAACCCTGGTGTGCCTGGTGAACCTGGTACTCCTGGTAGACCTTTTTCTCCAGGCGTTCCTGGTAAGAGAAAAGGAAAACTGGGTGTATCAGAACTACTGGTATCCCAGTAGTGTTGACAATGATTTTTCAGTGTTGCCTTAGCTATCCAGAGCTTGAAAAACACTGTAACTCACTAAAATAGCTAGTAAATTAACTCCTGAGCTTCACTCTCTAAATGGTACTTTTTATAGGAAGATAAGTTCTCCTCATAAGACAAGGTTGGTATCTTAGATTGAGAGTAAACAGAACTCTTGCCAAAAATAGAAAATTTAGTAAAAGTTGATTATTTGAGTAACTTCTAACAGGACTACAGTGATAGAAAGACTTTGCTGTAACAAACTTTTCTGTTCCCTTTAGTCTTTCATCTTTGATTTCCTAAGTATACAAGGCACAAAGCCATCTGAATGGAGATTAAGTTTCCATGTCGAGACACAGGTTCTTCTCCATTCTACTCTTTACCAATCCCCTCCACAACTACATTCTTCCCAGACTACCACAGCTCTCAGTTAACATGCAGCACACAGCAAATCACCAAACCTTTTAGAGGGGAAAAATACCCAAGAAGTTGAAAGCAGTTCACACACCAGCAGATACAGAAACTGACAGATACTACTTGGAAAACCGTCTCCCTGCAACAAATACACATCCTACACATCCAGATAAAAAATTTTCATGTAGAAACTTAGGACACCATCCTATTATTTGTATATCATAACGGCATTGAGAAAGCAATGTCTCAAAAGCCTAAAGTTCAGGCATTGCAAACAGCACAACCGTTTAGTAGAATCTACACCAACAAATACTCCATACAGGTCTGTATTAAGTTGAGGAAAACAATAATAAGAAATTTCCATCAATCAGTACCTGGCAAACCCATTTCACCAACTGATCCTTTTTGTCCTGGAATTCCTGGATCTCCTGGGTACCCTGGGGGGCCCTGATCACCTTTTGGCCCTACAAAGAGCAGAGAAATTAAGAGTCCCATTACTTAATGCAGTTTAAAATACTTGATGAACAGTCTCTCTGTCACTAGTTTCAGACATACCTGGATGTCCTGGAGTACCAGGTTCACCATCCCTTCCTGGAATTCCTGGTTCTCCGTATTCCCCACGTAACCCTTTTTCTCCAGTTGCTCCATGGTCCCCTGGACACCAAGAAAACAAATGAGATCAGTTCTATCAAAATGTACTGTAATGTCATATAATAATCATCCTTCTAGTGAATATTTTATCACTGCTGCTTCTCTCTGCTAAACAAGAAAATGGCTAATTCAGGCTTCATACATTGTACAGTAGTCACACTTGAGTGAAAGACAACTCTCCAGTCAATAAACCAGTGCTGAGGAGAGGCTGCAAACTGCTACAATTTGACATGTGTCTGTGCAAATTATAAAGCATATAGTATCTTTAAAAGAAATTGCAAACAAATATATGTTTGAGATTAACAAGTTATTTCAGAAGTGACAGACAATAATACCAGGTGTTAACAGAAATTATGGATTTCACTTCTCTGCTGTCCAAATAGGTGCATGTGAATAATCAGTTTACAGACAGAAATTTGTTGTTTCCTCAGTTCTATCTAATGTTAAAGCATCTTCATCATTCCAGAGGGCTCTGCTTCTTATTCTGTACTGTGCCTCTTCTCTAGCTCTGAGGTCCAATGTATATGCAGGACAACAGGTCACTGAAGACAGCTTGCTGAATATTTCTAAGTAAGCAGAATTTATTGACACCAAGATGTCCAAATTCTTTTCCTTTTTTCATGAAACATTAGCAAGAACTTCCTATAAAAATACTGTGTCTTTTCTGCACAGTTTAAATTTAAGATGCTTTTTAAGACATTACTGTGATATTCATGCCCAGATCGGATCAGGAAAGTTATGGAGTACGACTAGGTTATTTTTTCTGATGGTACTACACATCTTTGGGTTAAAGAAGGTGAGATAGGCAGAACAACAGCAGAAATTTGCAGGCTGGGGTCTGTCTAAACAACTATAATTTCATGTAGCAATATGAATAAAAATCCAAGAAGAATGCATTGTCCAAAAACTCTAGTATCTCTACCACCTTTAAGTTTTAAAATAGAAAGCTGAGTGCCTTTCTCCTGCATATGTCCATATGTTTCTAAATTGACAGAAGTTGATCTTTTGCTATCAGAAGCATACATGTGTGTCTTTCTGAAATTTCTTCAGGTCAAAATGTGTGCCAAAATAGGCTGCCAACTTTTTCTTACAGCATCAGTTAGTCTTCATGGCCACAATAGTGTTTCCACTACATGTTTTCTATGAAAGACAGCTTTTCTCTTCAGGCAGACTCTAGCTTCTACTTTAAAATTTCTTTTCTATTGAGAGAGTCTTCCTCTAAAAGAGGTAAAATAGATTTTACATGGGCAAATTGAACCTCTTCCATCCACCAAAACCCTTTCTGTCTGTGATTAATTTTTGTTTCTATGGAGTTGAAAATTACTAGAAAAATACCTGCATTTGATGTGTAAAATTCTTTAATGTTATTTTAAAAACTGTTGTCTAGAACTAAGACACAAGTGAAATCAAAGCATTCCTGCTGAACAGTCTATGAGCATTAATTACACTCATCCACAGTTAAAGACTGTAAGTTACCTTTTTCTCCTTGATCTCCCTTTTGGCCTTTGAGACTAACCATGTCCATGGTGTCCATTGTTCCAGGTTTTCCTGGGAGACCGGCTTCACCTTTATCTCCTTTGACACCAGGATCACCCTGTGGTCCAATTACACCTTTGAAACCTTGGCTACCTATAAAGGGATAGCATAGAATACCATAGTGGCATATAAAGCATTGCAAAAATATTTATAGGCAACAACAAATGAAATTAGCTATTTATTCAAATTTTAAGCACTGAATACCATGCTCTGGAATATGTCATTTATCTCATATGAAGTTTTTTTACACCAGGACTTCACAATAGCATTGTTAAAGTTGGCTATTTTTCCCACTTCACAGCCATTAATTTTAGACTCTCAAAACAATAAGGATAGGAGTTTGGCAGTAATACAGGGCATTACTTGAAGGACTTAATTAAGAACTTCCTGATGGTCTTTTATAATTTCAAACATTGTATTTTTCTTGGAATAATATCTATAGCATCCTGGCACCTAGCAAACCCTTAAAGTTGTTGAAGAACAGATAAAAATCCCAGCTTCATGTCCATATACCTGACTGTTCCCAGGACATAGCTTTCCAAATTATACTATTTCTAACTTACAGGGAAGTTACTTGACATAAAACATTCTCTAGGCATTAAATACTCTTTATATTTGGTTATTTCCAGACTTGTCTTTTGCCAGGAGAAAGGTGGATTTTTCAATTTTGAGAAGATGTATCTCTTACCCTTTTCACCAGGTAACCCTCGATCTCCAACTGGCCCAGGAGTTCCTGGCAATCCAGGAGTTCCCATAACTCCCATTTCTCCTTTGGCTCCTGAAACCAAAGTGAAATAGTGAATAACAGAAACAAAGCAAGCAGCATAAAGAAGTACAAAAGATGGGATTATTTACTCCTTATCATATTAGGAATTGCACTAGTTAAGGAAAACTGGAACAAAGAAGATGATTAATCTAAGATAGCCTGATAAAGAAAACAACAGTAAAAACAGTGTTATGAAAACCAGAAGAAAATATAGTTTGTAAGGGTTTTTTGTCAGATTCTCAAAACTTCCTATTACAGTAAACAATTCTGTCATTAACAAAGACATTATTAAAACCACATTTTGTCACTGAAACTGTGCAGAATAATCCCCTTTCATTGTTACAGGCTAAAGACTAGTTCCTTTAAGTTGCCGAACTTGATCTACCAAAGGACTAACAGTTCAGTTACACACACACAGAGCTGCCTTACTGGCATCAGTCCATGTGTTTTCCCAAGCTTGGGCTCTTTGAGGGATCAATTCCTAATGGAGTGAAAGGGCATGCTACCACAACTTAATAAAACAATGGTCAAAGGTGACGGTTTCCAAGGGAAAAGATGTTTACCTGCCGATCCTTTCAGTCCAATGGCCCCCTGCGGACCTGGTAGGCCGGGTAACCCCACAGATCCTGGTACTCCGGGCTGGCCCTGGCTACCTTTATCCCCTTTTGGTCCTGGCATATCCAGACCTGGGAGACCAGGGAAGCCCCTTTCTCCTTTTATTCCAGGAAATCCTAGGAAAAACAGAAGATAAAGGATTAGTATCTCCCTTAATGGAAGACAGCGAACACTGTTAATGAGAATATCTAACAATGTCCATGCATGGTTCAGAAATTACATGGCATGAAGAATGAAGACTCAAAACCAGACAGTAGAAATAGTCCTCAACTTCTATGGGAGGCTTTGATCCTGTATATATGACTCACGACTTGAGGAGACTGAGTGAAACAGCAAGCATTTTCCTAGGAGGCCTCGCCCTGTGTTTTGGACCAGATACAGGAGGCCCACCGACACATCCCCCCACCATGCAACCCAACCAGCCTCACACCACAAAACACTTTACAAGCAATGGTTTTGCCAACATTGATTGCCATTTACACCAAAAGTCTGCTCCCATGCACTGTCACGGGAGTATTTCCTGCTCACCTGGTGGTCCCTGGGGTCCTGGCTGCCCAGCGGGCCCTGGTGATCCCTGCGGTCCCAGTCCTGGTGCGCCTGGAGGGCCCTGCAAACCTTGCAGTCCTGGGAGGCCAGGATCGCCTGCGGGGAGACAGAAACATAGACTCAGTGTCCTCCAATATCATATGAAACCTTCCTTCATGATGATACTACATAAGGTGCCTTGGAAGCACTTGGCCAACAAGTCCTCATTTCAGCTCAGAGGAAGTGCTGTTCTTCCTGCTAGCATTTGCTACAGGTCATTGGTGGGAAAAAACAAGGTGAAGGAAAAAGAGTAATACCCTGAAGTATCAGTAGGTTATCTCAGTGGTCAATAGATTTCTTGCTGTATCTACAGGGGAGTGACTTCAAAAATAGAAACATAAATACAGAGCTGTATTTTTCTGCCACTGTTACCTCTGAATCCTTGCTGCCCGGGTATGCCTGGAAAGCCTTGCTCCCCACGTAAGCCAGGCAGTCCTGCATTTCCCTTTTCTCCAGGGATGCCAGCTGGGCCTGGGGGGCCTGGCAATCCCTTAGGGCCAGGAAGACCTACGCCAGGTTCACCCTAGAAAAAGAAATGAATAAGATTGGGAGTCAGCACATGAAAGCCAAGAATTCATTCACTGACTGTGTATTTAAATCACTCAAAGGCAAAGCACTATACATGACTTCAGGGGACAGCCGTAAGCATTAATGTCAAGCATTCATTCATCTATTCTGTTCCTTTGAGTGCACAGTGGGAAACATAAGATGAAGAACAGTTTAGCCAACTGTTGTGATTTTTTTGTTTGTTTTAAAGAGCAGGATCTTTGCACACATTCCTGTTAACATGGGCAGTCAGAGATAACAGTATCAGCAGCTGACACCTACTTTTTGACCTTGTAAACCTGGTACACCTGGCAAACCATCCAGGCCAGGGGTTCCCGGAGTACCAGGCAGACCAGGCGAGCCAGGCTGACCTTGGAAACCTATAAAACAAAACAAAACTCACATAATTTCTGTCTCTGCCTGCAAGTGTCCTCTGCTATTTCTTCAACCCTCTAACTGGGATTGGTTGAAAAGGCCTGTATAGTCTTTTCTGTCAAAATCCTAGGGATGCCAGTGCTTAAATGTCTCAACAGAGATTCAAATGCTGAGCTTTAGGAAGCATTTGGCTTCTGATGAGAAACAACTAGCCAGAAGAAATAAATGCTGAGTGTCTCCTCTTCAATGAATAGCCTTGTGGGCTCACACCTTTGAGAAGCACTCTGTCTGCAAAACTGGGTTCCCTGAGTCTTCTTCAGACAAGGCAACGTAATGTATGAGGCATCAGACTGAGGATGCACAACAAAAATCCATCTGTGAATCAACACAATATATTGTGTGACATGTCCTACACATCCTGCTATGGGCTGCACACAGAAGATTTCTATGCTACAGCTGGCCCAGGCACTGGGCCTTGGGAATGCAGGAAGGAATACATACAACGTTCTGAAAATCGCTCTAAGATATCTCTCACTCAATACCAGCACAAACTCAATAAATTGAGATGAAGCTCCTCTCCTAGGCAAAGGTCTCAGAGAGTGGGAAATCCAGCTTTTAGGGTAAGCCCCAGGAAAGTCTTTGGGCAGAGGTGAAGCCAAGGAAGGGCCCTTTGAAAGAAATGTATTTGATATGTCATTCCTTTCTTGGTGGCATCAAAGAGCACTATGCAATCCCTTTCCAGATGCAACAGGCTTCTCCTGTTCAGATTCATCCCATGTTAGCCTCAGAGGAACTGCAAGTGGTCACAGGTAAAGATTTGCCCTTTCTGCTTATTAGGCCTTTGTAACCCTCTGCTCATGTGTGGAATCATAATAAACGAAATAACAATGAAAACACACGAGAATTTGTTTTTATTGGGGTAGCTAATGCAAGCTGAGTCATCTAGTTCTAAATGAGTAACACCACTATGAAATGTATCTCCCAAAAATCCAAACCAAGACTATGAAGATTTAGACTCACTTTAAGCTCTGTGTGTACTCTGAAAATGGCTATGCAGTGAAGACTAAACTTGTGCTAAGTAAGCTGATAGTCTAACCAAGTCACAGTAAAGCTGTTAAACTCCAGTCCAAAAACATTGCAGTTATATCAGCATGGGTTTTTTTGACCAATCATACACAGTGTCTCATCTCTCAGAAAGGTTACTTCATCTCTCAGCAACCCAGTCAAAACAATTCTATTATGCTGTGATTCTATGTTGCACTCTATTACTTTCTATTCTGGCAATAGCTTTGACAATGTCTGCATCTGCACCACATTACTGCACAAAGCAAGTGTGCATTGAAAGTACACTTATTGTGGTGCCTATGGACTTACACAAGGGAAGTTCTTCAGCTGCACTTTCCAAATCTCACTCAGCCGTGGCTGGATGACACTGCAGGCCTACATCCACATTACAGTTATACCAGTCCTGTTAGATGGGTAACTTTGCCTTACCTTTGGGTCCTGGAGGTCCAGGGAACCCTATACCTGGTTGCCCAACAGCACCTTTTTCTCCTGGCAGGCCAGGTCTACCTGGAAGCCCAGGATTCCCTTTGTCACCTTCACAAGTGAAAACAAGACAAATGTTAAAACAAAGGCTAGCTTCATGGGAACAGAGCCATTATAATCATCAGACCAAGATCAACAGGCTACTGTACCTTGGGGGCCAGGGAAACCAGGTGGCCCAGGAAGACCATCCGCCCCTGGAGGCCCAGGGAGCGGTACAGTTCGTCCTGCTTCGCCTTTTGCTCCTGTGAATGGAAAGATGTATGAAGTGCAGGAACTCTTGATATTAAACAAGGGAGGTTCACCTAGACAGCAACATTAGTCCATCCATGCCTTTTGTTATGAAGTTTTCCTGTAGAAGATTCACGGAAAACTAGAATGAACCTAAACCACCCTGTTTACCCTAAAAACTCTTCAAAAAACCTGTCCTCAAAGATGTGGAATTATACTGCTGAAAGCAAACATTGATTTAAATTAGAAAGTATTTTTATTTCAAGCATAAAGTCCAGTGACCCTCTAAGTAATATCACTTCAAGGGCACTTTTTTGTATGTTTTAAAGCATACTATAGCATTACCTGGAAGGCCTGGTAAACCTGGAGTTCCAGCAAAGCCTCTGTCTCCTTTGTCACCAGGTAACCCTGCAGCACCTGTCCCAGGAAGGCCAGGAAAGCCTCTTTCACCACGTACTCCAGGGAATCCAGGTTGGCCAGGGGGACCACGTTCTCCTTTCAAGCCAGCAGTACCCTAATTTTTGGAAAGTATAAGTGATACATCTTGCTTGATTGGCAAGACAAAACTTGTCATCATCTCTCTTTTAACACTTTGTTACTTGGATTTAGCACAAGTATATTTAATAACGAAGAAGGTGATTTTTTTTATCCCTAATTTCAATGGAAATGGAACTGAGTCCCACGTGGAACAGCACATGGAAATATATCCGGTGGACAATGCAGCTAACTGCACCATGTAAGCTGTGTTCCCAGGAGTGGATCTGGGAGCAGTGAGCTCCACAGTCAGCTTCATATCCATATCAGCTGAACTCTCTATCAGTGGAAGAATTTGAAGCATTAGTTTTCCCAAAAAGAGAAGTATGCTAGAACAGAGCTGAATCTTGTCTTAACAATCTCTATTTCGGTAACTGCACTCCTCCAATCATCTGCAGATATCAGCTGAATCATCCCCACTAGTTCTCACTATCAGGCTGTGAGAAAGTAAGAAAGGAATAAAACTATTGCCCATGTTCACAACTTTATGGGAGAAGTAACCTTGCTCTGAAGGTCCTGAAAGTAACATCACGTTGAATATATCTGAGCCAGATGACTTATTTGCATGACATGTAAAAAGAAAGGGTCAAAATCAATCTCTGAAATACTCTGCTGTTGAAGGACTATCTTCCTCACTAGTTCCAGGAAAACTAGAGTCTTTCTCTGAGAAAGAACAAAGTACTCAAGGTAAGGAGATGTGGAACAATGAATAAGGCCATGTATAGGGCATAAAAGAGCATAAAAGCATGAGCTGATTGGAAAAGATCTGATCTGAAAGACAGAATGTATAGGATAACATGTAAATATAAATACACAGTAGGGCAATACATAAACATAAAGAAACTCACGTACCGATGCTCCTTTTGGACCCTGAAGGCCTGGCAATCCATCTTTTCCTGGTCTTCCTTCTCTTCCAGGAAGACCTGGCTGTCCTGGGAAACCAGGATCTCCCTTTTCACCTTTCAGGATAGAATCATAAGAAAAATCTCCTGGTTCTCCTTTTGCCCCAGGGCTGCCCATAAGTCCTGGAGTGCCAGGGGGGCCCTAAAATTTAATACATTCAGATGTCAACAGTTGCCCTACCAACCCTTCAACTGACACAAAATAAAACAAACCTTCAGAAATTAAAGATTAGACTCAAACAAAGTAAACTATTAAGTTTTTGACTGAAGAGATCAAATGAGAGTATTTTCCAAGACACAGTAATGTGAATAAGGAATTAATGCAAATCTTCTTGTCTTGACTATTTTGTCATTTGTCATAGCAAAGGTATGTCATTTTAGATGGTGCACATAAACTTACACCACATACAAAAGAACTGCAGGCCATGACACCAAAATACCACACTGAATTTTCAATAGACTACCCACTACATTTCAGTTATGCATACTTATACCATATGGGCATCAAGGCAAATGAGGCTTTCAAAAAAGGCATTTTCAGAGTTAAAATGGCTGACCCCAACTTTTAAATGCTGAATTCCATAACACTGTGGAACCTATATCCCCTGACACAAATGCAAGTATCTCTCCATTTCCACGAAAATTTACAGTACCAGCAGAAGTAGTACTAACACATGAAAGTAACACACTTCCAGCATGCAAAGACAAACTCAGACAAATATACAGGTTTAAACTGCTTATATAAGCCCCATCTATTATTTTCTTTCTTTCAAAACCTTTTAAATCAACTATGATATTCATCAAACATATAGGCTATAAAATCATTTTGTCTTATATAAAACAAATTAGCTGACATAAATGTTAAGTTTCCCTTAGCTATTAAAATTCATTGATTTTGTACAATTAACAGTCACAGTCAGTTGGTACTGTCAGAACACTATGCATATGCTGAGAAAAGACTTTTGTAAGTCTCCTGGGAAGAAATTATCTACCTAATCACATACCTATAAAATTTCCAGATTTCCACTTTTTTCCCTACATATTTCCTGGGATTTAGATGAACTTTTCTCATAGGAAGAATCTCTCTAATTGCAACTGAATCAGAGCTACTCACTAGGGTAGGAAGGCAGAAACTTCACGGACAATGTCCTCTGCTTATGGCTGATGTGTGACCTCGATTTAAACTTGAACCAGGATATGGCTAAAGGTAATCTTTCTATTAGCTTTGGTGGGTTCTGGATCAGAATCTGATGTTCTGGAATTGCTCTAAACAATGTGAGCCTGCAAGGCTGGCCTTTATGGTAGTTTTTGCAAGCTAACCTATATGCTGGATCACCACCTGGCTGGCCTTCTGGAATAAAACGAACTTAAAAGCATTCAGAACAGTAATCAGTCCTTGTCTGATGAAAGACATTAACAAAACTTAGGAGGCAATAAAAGTGTGGCAAAACACGTACTGACAACAGATGCTGGACAAGAAAATAGCTAAATACATTAGGGTCTCCTCTATTTTTCTCCACTGGATCCCCTTATTATTATGGTAAATTCAGTTGCTGAGCAATATCTTCTTATTTACCAAGGCGGAAACAGAGAACGGACTCCATTCTAGCTAACTTTGATTGACTGAATTCAGGCATCTAGGCTTTACTTATACTCAAGGGAGAGAAACAGATTCTTTGAGTAAGGAATTAATACAGGTGGGTTGGCTTAACCTCTGAAGCTGCCTCTCTGTGCTGGTGATACAGGTACCTTGCAAAACTCCAGTGTGTGTTAAAACTAGTGCATACAAATGTCATTGAAGAGTTACGTTGTTAAAAATGATGAGCTGGAAGGAGAAAACAGCTTTTGGAAAAAAAAGCCTGGGAAGACTCTGTCAAACACAGTCTACTTGGACTGAGGACTTGGACTATAAGGAATGGTGTCAAAATCCACCTTATACTAGTGAAATATGTCTGCTAAGGTAGGTCTTGACAGCATACCACAGTGTACATAGGGACACTCAAGTGAACTCTGACAAGATGAAATGTAGTCGTGTTAGTATAGTGCTGACGTAGGATGTAATTTGTGCTATATTTTAGACCAGTGTTATCCTCATGGCTATTCTGCTTCTGATATCTGGCCTTACTCACTGAGAGTCATGTTGCACTGTGTCAACATCATTTACAAGCAATTGCATAATCAGGATATTATCCACTTCAACCACCTTCCTTTATTTTTTTAAACCTCCTCAGCCTTTCTGCTAACTAATTATGTTTTATGGTATATACTGCACATGTTTCCTAAAATTCAGATACTGCCCAAGTCTATTGCAAGCTAATATTAGACTGCTTAGACTACACTAGATGGCACTGTCTCTCAATGTACATGTGCACAGCAGCAGAATTATCAGAATCATTCACGAGAAAGGTCAGGATAGACCTGCATCTGTTTTCTGTGAAATCCTCCTTTTTACCCGACTCTACTTGCTTAGCTTGCTCAGCCAGAAGGCCACGTCTTGCTGAGTTCATATGATGAGCAAACACAGAAATATAACCCATTTCTGACAGCTCTTTTTTCCTCTCATAGCTCAACCACACTGCTTCCTAGTTCATTTTGCTAGGCATAGTTCCTTAATCTTATCACTGTGTTGGTCCGTTGTTAAACTACTACACAATCACACCAATGATCACAAGTGCACATGTTTTTTCAATCACATGCCTCATAGGACACACTGCATTTTGCAAGGCATTACTTACAGGCACTCCTGGAAGGCCATCAAGTCCAGGTAATCCTCTGTCACCCTTGAAGCCTGATTGACCTGGAAAACCTTATCAGAGAGACAAAAATACAGTTCTGTTTACCATACACTTTTACAAATAGCTGACTGCATGTGAATTCTTTGTGATCCTTCTCAAAGTGTCTCATACCATCCCCAGCTATATCAACATAACGCTGATAAAACCATTACATTGTCTGGCAGTGTTATGTTAGTGTTTGGACTTGACCTTGAAAGTCTTTTCCAATTAAAATGATTGGAAAATGATTCTATGATTCATGTGCTATACATGTCCACATTGATAAACTCAGAAGTTGATGATTCATTTGACTTTGGAATTAATTCACCTTGCCATTTAGACCTATCATGCATGTAACCACTGCAGTCTTGGATCTACCGAAGCTATATTAATTTTTCTTAATAGCCACTAGAAGAAATATCAGGTATAGTATCACCATTTACATGTGGCACTTCTCTCATGTGGTAGCAGAAAAATATTTGGGCTCTTTTAGCCACAAAATTTAATGCCAGGAGTGGGAACATATCTATGAGCCACTGCCAACATAGTATTTTTTGCTTTAACAGTCTACTGTAAAAAGATTTGGGCCACAGTTTGCAAAGACTCTCCACTGTGGCTGGTGGTAATTTTTGTTGATTGCATTGGAAATTTGGAACCAGGCCAGAAAGAAGGAATATTCCATCCTCCTTTCATAATTCCATAAACAATTCTATTAGTGGGAGAAAAAGTAATAAATTTTATCACAAATGCTGCATTTTTAGAGTTTGGCCTGTGTAGTGAATTCTCAATTAGCTAAGGAATTTTTACCTGCTGGACCAGGTGGCCCTTGTGGTCCTGGAAGTCCAGGAGGTCCCACTTTATCACATAAGGCACAGGATTCGCCTTTGTCACCTGAAAAAACACATCCAACAAAACTAATGAACAACAATGAAAAGACTTAAACCAACTGCAAGTAGGTGGACTAAGGGACAAAAGTCAATTTAATACACTTCATGTTGAAAGAATAAAAACAAATGTGCTACTTCTAATTACATGCTTCAAAGAGAGTTTATCAGCTCTCTATTCAACTATATTCAAATTCTTTAAAATTTTTAAAGGAATGTCATGAAAATCGACTTAAGTCTTAGGGATAATATTTAACAGTTAAAAGGGACCAGGTTGATCATCAAAATAATGATCAAAAAAGAAGAAAATAAATATACACTGAATACAGAAGAAAAAGATTAAAGCAGAAAAAAGAGAACCTCTAGAGTCAGTGCAATTTTGCAGGTTTAGAAAAGCAATGAGCAGAATGAGATCAGGAAGGATCAACAATCGTGTAAATGAATGCAGCTCATTTTTATATGTCCATTTAGTCAACGCTGCTAAAACACATGGTTGACAGTCCTATTTATAGGTGTTAAAATTTTAGCTTCAATTATACTCATGGCAATGATTCATAAACCATTTCATTCCCAACTCATCTGCTTCTCTTTAATTCTTCACCTCAGAATTCACATCTTAAATTGCCATCAACAGTTCAATTTACACTTAATGGCATTATACTCAACCCTTTCTTTCTTCCCAGATCCTCTTCAGCCCTGCAGCATCCTTTATTGCTTTCCAGTAATGTGCAGGCTAAGTGAAGTTGGTGTCACACAACTCAACATGCAATATCCTTCTTTTACTCACCAGAGACTCGAGAACTGTCTTCTATGCTCATGAATTATTTGTTTAACTAACTTCAAGTACACTATCTCTGGATTCAGCTTAACTTGCTCAGCCTCTTTACATACTCAAGCTCCAGGGTACAGAGTAGTAAAAATCAATCACTTTAAAATAGCATTACCTTTCTCTCCCATCTCTCCTGGAAATCCATCTCTTCCTGGAAGTCCAGGACGACCTGGTGCACCAGGCTCACCTTGCTGGCACTGATCAATTCCATCTGCAATGTTAATGCAATAAAGAATATTATTAAGTTCCCATTATAGGGCTGCGTTTATGAACGTCCCAGTTGAATGCATCTGTGAAGAGTGATAAGTCAGGATAGCATTTTACTTTTCTATTTGATTGGCTTTGAGAAACTTATATGGAATCTGTATATCAATTCCATATATACTGCTTAAGAAACCCTGAGAATTACAGAGAACAGACAGGCTCTGACATACTAAAGTTACCAACAACTTTATTATAAAATCTATCTTTATTACAAGTTTTGGCTAAGAAAAGTGCTATGGGTGAAAAATTGCTGGCTTGACCCTGAAGAGAATGGAGAATATTGACATTCTGAAGTAAGAAGATTTTTTAAGTAGATTTTTTTTGTACTTTGACTTTTGTTTTCAATGTTTTAGGAAACTTCCTAGCTCAAGAGCAGCTTGTTAATATATATTTAACTTCTTCACACTGATCAAGCTCACTGAAAACAAGGAACTTCATATGTTAGGACCTGAAATAGGTAACAAATAAGAAAATTTAGCAGACTTGATATGAGAATACAAAATGTGCTTATTCTGTTTGAGGATATGTCACAGGTTCTGACCCAATACAATATGACATCATTTAGTCAAAATGTTAATGTGAAGTTGAGCAGACAACAGTTAAATGAAAACAAATTACAAACTGTTTCCCATTAAGCACTTGAAGAAAGCTAAAGTAGTGTCTGGGGAAGGAGCAGAATTAAGTAGTGACTATAAACACATGTTAAAAAACCCAGAAGTTGCTCTAATTTTTAGGGCAAAGTAAGATTTAGCTATTTCTGTCCATATTCTAGGTGCTGTATTTTGTACTGCATCATTGGTCACAGCCAGACATCTTCAATTGTTTTTTAACAAGGTATTTTTGGTTTAGGAATTCCATAGAGAATTTCAATAGTTTTAGACTACCTAAACTACTGTAATGAGGATATCTTTCTTTATGTTGAACGGGCAATTTAACTTACAGTACCTGTACAACCTATAGTAAAAGTTTTCCTTCAATAAAAGAGTTAAAGCATGAGTTTTAAGGAGCTATTAAGCATAGACCACTTTCATAGGCAATTTTTCATTGCCTCACTGCAGAGCAAAACCAAAATATTTTTCTCTTTAAAAATGCTTTATCAGAACCTAATTCTACATAACTGTGTAATATTGTTACCATTACTACTACCATTATTATGTATTTTTGTTATATCATTACTAGGTTTTCATTTACCTCTATAAAACATCTGTTGAGCCCCTTCTCCTGCAAGATAATTTCACTTTACAATCAAAACTTCTGGCAGACTCATATCTCAGTCTGCAGTTCTTACACTTGTCCAATTTGTTACATAGATTGGTACTGCAGACTTGTAAATTGTAATACTGAACAGCTGTCTTTTATGCTAAGAACAATATTAGTATCTGTTATTTTTTTTAAATTGAAAATACAAATACCTCTAGGTTGGCACATTAGGACAACGAGGAATTAAAGTCAAATCAAATATATTTGATTATTGATTGGTTGGGGGGTTGGACTAGATGATCTCTAAAGGTCCCTTCCAACCTCTACCATTCTAACAATCCACAATGAACTTTTGAAGAAATTGTAAAAACTTTAATCTAGCAAAGAATCCTTGTCCTAGCAAGGAAACAAATGCATTGCTACACCGTGGAACAGCTTTTACTTGGTCCATTAGCACTCACATATGTTTCTTCCGTGATGCAGATGCATTCTGATTACAGCTTTTAAAATCTTGTCTCTATGATTTTTTTTCTGTACATGTAAAGTGCATTATAGAATCTTCATTGTGAAAAGCAGTTTTACCTACCTGTTTTGCCTGGAGGACCTGGTGGGCCAGGCAACCCTGGGGGACCTGGAAAACCATCTCTTCCAGGTGGTCCAGGTAAAGGGAATCCCGGAGAACCCTTTTCACCTTTTTCACCTCTCTCTCCAGGAACACCAGGTGATCCTACCCTGTCTGGAAGCGGTCGACCTTTGGACAGAGTAAAACAGAAATGAAAAAAGTGACAAGTGAAAAGACAGTAATGTTATCAGCATATTAGCTTCCATTAGGTTTTGGAGAGAAATGAAGAAATGTCAATATAAAATAAAACAGGGACTGTGTTTTTACTATTGAGACTTTTACAGAATTGAGGTTATATATTCACTGCTGCTCAAAGTAACTCACTTTGGTTAGGACCCTAGAAAAACACTCAAGCTGTACAAAGTGGCTTTCTGAGAATCAGTTGAATCAGCTGTTGCTAGGTAGTAAATGGTGGTGACACAGGAGATAATTCAGCTGTTACACTTCGAAACTATTACACACATCCTTATCTCATAATAAATCAAATCTTAAGCACACCTAGAAAGGGTGTGCTTAAGAACTTCAGTAAATAAGTATTCAACAATGCTAGTAGATAACAACAGCCAATCGAGAGAAACAATTAAACAATTAAAAAAACCACCCAAGCCTACTTAAATCTCCTCCTAGCTATTTGTATAGTCACACAGGTCTTCATACTTTAATGAGTTATTTCAGTTCCCAACTAATCACTAGACTAGATAGCTAAACCATTTTGAGCCTTCTGCAGTATTGTAAGAAAGTCACACAAATCTCACTTTCTGTGGGGTAATGACAGACTAAGAGCTACCATTTTTCTTGCCTCATCACACAGAATTCTTTAGGGACTTTTACAGCCTGCTGCATATAGTTCCTCCTCCTTAAATTGTGAAAAATTTCCTGGAAATTATCTGACCTTGGTTCACGTCACTTTCATATTTATTTTTCCGTCAAGATAGAAAATGCAGGCAAAGGAGGTAATAATTGTATCACTGCAAGATGTACTTGAGTGAGGTTTCCACAGATTATTTGCTTGATTTTTAAAACGCAAATATGGCAGTTTAGTTCAAACACGTGTATATTTACATATCACTCATAAATACACAAACATGTCAATCACATAATAGCAGTGTTGTCATGGACATGAAGACGTTAAGACTATGAAAAAGGCAACATTTGCAGTCAAAAGAAATAACTTTTATCTGATCAAGTGACAGTCAAAAAAAGCAGGAAGCCTTCAGGAATTACTTTGATCTAATAAATATAATTATTTCTCCCTGCAAGCCTTTTAAAAATTGTATTTATGCAAACACATAAAGAGTTGAAGTGAGAGCAAAACAAATTATCTACATATGATTATACATACATGGCACATATGCACATATGCACATTCACATTTTATGACTCTTCTTGCCCAATGGAACCGTACTCTCTGGGCTCTCTGACGATCTGTGCATGCTAGTTCTTCAATTTAAGAAGAAAGTTATCAGGGCTCTGCACAAAGAGCAGGGCTGGATCACATCAGAGATATGAGAAAAGCAATCTACAGGAAGGGTCTAGGGGGCGATTAGATCTCTGGAGAGGCCACTGCCTGGATGTTCTATCAGTCAGGCAGTAACTGCCATCAGCTAAGCAGTACATCTCTCAGGACTCCCCAGCCAGGAAGAATACAGGAAAAAATGTGAATAAAATCAGTGTCCATAAATTCATACCTGGAGGTCCGGGAATTCCTTGTATACCAGGGAAACCTATAGAAAGAGAGTTTTTCAGTTAGGCAATAAGTCAGCAAAGCCAGCATCAGTGAACTTTTAGCATATACTATTTGAGTACACACTACAAGCTAGTATGCCCTGAATCAAAGGTTAAGTTAAATAATCTATAGATATCTGCAAACAACACGCTTAGGGAAAAGGCCCTGCAGTGTGCCCTCTTCTCCACTCAACCTCCTTCAATAGGGTAAGGCTTGTAATGGGCAAAATGGAAAGGATAACGTTTGATTTTCTCTCTTTACTGAAGAGTTCTGTAAATTATGCAAGCCAATTTTAAGAATATTTAGCTTTTGATTTTTATTTTAAAGGAGTCTCAAGATTATCTGCTCCTCAGCTCAAGAGGGACAGGGTAGTGCTGGAGAGAGTCCAGCACAGGGCCACCAAGATGATCAGGAGAATGGAACATCTTTCATACGAGGAAAGGCTGCGGGAACTGGGGCTGTTTAGTCTGGAGAAGAGGAGACTGAGGGGTGATCTTATTAACATTTATAAATATCTAAAGGGTGAGTGTCAGGAGGCTGGGACATCCCTCTTTTCTGTAGTAGCTAGCAACAGCACAAGGGGTAATGGGATGAAGCTGGAACAAAAGAAGTTCCACTTAAACATAAGAAAAAACTATGTCACTGTTGAGGTGAGGGAGCCCTGGCACAGGCTGCCCAGAGGGGTTGTGGAGTCTCCTTCCTTGGAGGTCTTCAAGACCTGCCTGGACATGTTACTACATGACCTGATCTAGGTGAACCTGCTTCTGCAGGGGGGTTGGACTAGATGATCTGTAAAGTTCCCTTCCAACCCCTATCATTCTGTGATTCTAAGTAATCTTCATTATTATTCTCGTTATGCTTCTGTTGATTTCTATCTTTCTTAAATAATTTCACTAGATTAACTGCCATAAAGATAGATCCCATTTTATCCTTTTCCAATCTATTAACTGCAAGGCAGTCTTATTTATGATGAGAAGAAAAGTCCTACAAACTAGAACAAAATGTAATTACCTGAATGCATTTAAATAACTGGAACATTTCACTGTCATACAGAGCTCCCGAGCTCACAGACAGATAATGCAATTTTAATTTTCTTTAAT
Source organism: Colius striatus (assembly GCF_028858725.1). Taxonomy (NCBI): domain Eukaryota; kingdom Metazoa; phylum Chordata; class Aves; order Coliiformes; family Coliidae; genus Colius; species Colius striatus. Next base: position 59,291,947 of record NC_084759.1, read on the forward strand.
AGGAAAACTAAAAGTATAAATCAATCAAAGAGACAAGACAAAATACATACCTTTTTCACCTTTCTGGCCTTTCAGTCCAGGCAAACCTGAGGCTCCAGGCTCTCCTTTTTCACCAAAGGTATCTACTGGTCCACCGTCTATAACCTGAATCATAGGATAAAGAGTAGGACATTAGAAACATACAACTGTGATCTTGTTTGTGTCCCCCCGTATTAGTATAAAATGGTACAGAGGCCAATTTGTTTTGTAATAGACAATTTTGAGCTGTTTTGGTGATACTTTTCGATTTCAGCAACACATAACAGTTGCTGTGATGACGTTGTAGCTGCTGAGGAATTACCAGGCAAAATAAATGTTTCCTAGTCTAACAAAATGCCTTCATATTAGTAGTAGGGTTAACTGGAGAGCTTTATAGTACCTCTCTGAACAAAACTGATGCTAAGAAACATCAGCATGGTCTAAGCACCAACCATTAGGTTTGTATTACCTTTACTTTTAAAATATTCTGTTCTGGCAATTTCTCCTAACATTGATCTAACCTTGACATACAGGAAACTAAAATTTACAACAAAATAGTCAGGAACCATGTGCAATTTTTCATGTAAAATTAGTAGATATTGGGAATCTCCTCCCCATGTTGGGGAAGCAGCACCATCAATGACTGTTGACTAATGATTGACTAATAATTGTTGACAATGATAGTTGTTGAGTAATCTAAATTTTTATTTGAATTGTTAAATAAATTATAGGCTGCAAAGCTGACAGACTTACTCTTTTGAACTCTCTTTTGGATACTTTGTATTGATTAACAGTGCCTACCTTTTTCTTAGTCCAAAACATTTGAAATTCATAGTCTTTGACAGCTCCTTTCCCAAATTTCAAATGTAATTAAAAGAAATATATCCTACCTTTGTTTCCATTAAAAAAAAATGAGGGCATGACCGAATAGAATGAGACCAGAACATGCACAGTCGCTTTCCCCACTGCTTGAGCACTTTGACTTTCACAAAATTTCTGTTTTCATTTAAGATTAAAGTAAAACAAGAATTTATTTTACTTACTCTTCCTGGAGGTCCTGGAAAACCTCGTTCACCTTTGTCACCCTAAATCAAAGATTAATTTACATTTTAAAACCAGATCATATTTTGTTTCTCATAAAACAGGATTTCCTTAGCAAATCAACAGTTTGATACAGAATCATACAACTTTCAAGTGATAAGTACCTGGACTATTATCATAAGCAGTAATAGTTTGTGGGTCTGTACTACTTCACATTATGTAAAGAGAAACTGGACTATTTAGGAAAGTACATTTGCACATATGCTGACTGGGCAAAGAGCTTGTGAAAATAAAGCCTGCATTAGTCAATTCATATAAGAGATCTAAACCAGGCATACCTAAGCTATCCCAATTTTGATTTTTCCTAGTCTCCGAGTGATGACTTCATGACCTAGTAACATTCATTTAACGTTGCTTTATGTGCATTCATTGCTTTAATGCACAACTATGAACACACCATACAATCTCTTAACTCCTCATTCTACGTTACGGGAAGCAAAGGCTGCTAGTACGCACCTTTGTACCAGGTTCTCCAGGTCGTCCTGGAATCCCAAACCCACCAGGCAAACCCTGTGTGTGGAAGACAGCAAAACCAGAAAAGACAAATACAGTTGCATCTTAGCCTTGGCAGCATGAAAGTTTAAAATTTTCAAACCAGTCAGTAATTCACCAAAGACAACAAATTTAAGTAAACAATTTGGAAGGCTAGAAAATTTGAACCATTTATAATACATAGACAGTTCTTTGTTTTCAATATAAGAAACAGTACTGGAAATTCAGTAAAATACATACAGCTTCTCCTTTTGGTCCTGGTTCACCATCTTTTCCAGGCTTGCCCTGTAAAACACCAAATTACATTCTGCTTAAACAGATGGCCACAGACATGCAACTTCTAAACAGAGTAAGGGCAACACTAGAGCAAAACAATCACTATTGTAATGCATTAATGGAAGCATGCTAACACAGCTAACAGTGCTCTGGGTACAAAGCAAGTAAATTTTGACTGCCCAACGCTTATGTTATTTAACATCCTAAAAGCTGCAGAATCAAACAATGTCGTGCAAATCTGTGCCCAGATCCAGGAGTAATATGGGATTTCCCAGTTAAAGAGGCTTCAATACAAAATATATCAACAGCAAAGGAAAACAGAACTAGATACATAGACCTTTCCCTTCATAGCAATCCCTTTCTATACTTTCCAGCCTCATAAAATCTTTATTCATAGACATTTAGTGGCTCAGTTTCAGCAGAAGGATTAAAGAGTGGCCTCGTATCAGGTCAAATGGTAATCTAGTGGTTACAAGACACTTCCTTTAAATTGAAAGCTATAGTTTCAAATCACAAGGTGGACTATAACCTAGAATCCGAGGTTCCCTCCTCCAGAGCAAAATGACCCACTATTAGACCACCATGTTAGTCTATAGAGAGGATTAGATGCCTTTGAGGTAATCTTCAGGTACATAAATTACCTATATGGGCTAACCCACTTTTCAGTATTCCCTTCCTCTTCCTACAGACTATGAAGAGACTGGCATCTAGGCTTGTTGCGTAACCCACTGGAGCATAGCTTTTAGTTGGTGTCACAGTGCTTAGATTGTAGGTGTATCATAAGCATTATGAATAGGTCCCCTAAACCCAAGAAAACATATACAGCTAATACACAAAGTAACAGTGCATGCAATTCAGTCTAAAAAATAATCCCATCAGTTTAGGCCAAAAAATTCAACCCAAACCAACGCAACTGAAGGATAAAAATGATGCAACAAGTCCACCAAAACCAAAGTGTGCAGCTATGGTATTTTTAAAGAAAGGTTATGAGTAATTCTTAATGATGAATTAAAAATATGATCTGTAAAGTCAGGAGAGTTTTCAAATGTACACTGTGATTGGAATTAATCATATGGTTTAATTCCATAAAACTAGAATATCAGATCTTGACATTTGTTCATCTTTCAAGTCTTGATTTCAGAAGTAGCTATAATTTCCTTGAATAGCAACATTTATATATAACATATCTTAGAAACTTTGTTCAGGGTACTCTTAAGAAATGGAAAGTTATATTTTTGAACAATTCAAAGATGGTCTGGTTTCCTCGACAAATTCTAGGTCAACATGCCATCACATATACTTACTGAAAGGCTGACAGAACATTTGACCTTGAAGTACAGTAGAGGGAGATTTTTTCGCTACGTCTTTCCCTAATATTTTATGATGACCCACCATTTGATAAACAACACTTTTGATATATTTGCACGTAGAAAATATATGTTTTTGCTACCAACTCAGCTCCAAAAGATATAGCATAGCTCATGCAGAAGTTGTATAGATGAGACTATGACATAGGTCAGACTAGGCAAATGTAACAGACTTTATGGCCTCATCAAGCATCTACAATCAGGCTAGAAACGAGCAACCAAATGTATTTCTGTCATCTGAATGTTTTGCTCCATTCATCTTCTTTGTAAGAAATGGTACCTTTAGGCTAAACAGGCTTGTTTTGTACACTGCTTGCAAGACTATTTGAAATAAATTCCAAATATTCCATTTAGCTAAAAAACATTCCTAGAGAGTGATCTGCTTTTCTTTGCTTTTCTCTGTTCTGGAATTACTTAATCTTGCTTTATTTGGGATGAAAGGGTGTCTTGTCTTTGCCTCCAGCATTGCATGCTACTGTTAGGTGTCTTCAGTTATCTGAAAGCATATTACATTCTAATATTCCTTTGTGTTACCACTACCCTGACTTGTACACCTCTCCTACAGCAAAACTTGCTTGTTTGAAATAGATGAAATTTGCTGTTTTGCTAATGGTTATTAAGTTTAATTAGCTTATGGAAACAATACAATGACTATACTTACAAACAAAGTTGAGCGTACTTACACGTGGGCCAGGCTTCCCAGGTTCACCCTTTTCTCCTTTGAAACCTGAACCTGGCAATCCCTGGGAAAAAAATCACACATACGAGATTAAAAATACTGTAAAATTCTGAAATAGATTTTGTTTTATCAATTAGCTATAATGACATTTAAGGAAATTATCTGATTCACCATCATTCTTATGGTAATTAAAATAAAATACACAATACTCACTGGGGCTCCCTGTTCACCCTTTTCACCTGGATCGCCCTAATGAAATCATAAAAAAGTAGATTAGTTAGCAAAACTTCAACCATTATTCCTTTAGGTTGTATATAATTTAATTCTTCATGCCATCAAAAGCACATTTAACCCTGTTCCAATTTTCAACAATTATGCCTAATAGTAAAATGTAAAAGAACTGAAACACAAAATGTGAATCTACCAAGCTCATTCATTAAACCAGCACACATTGTTTAGACTGACTGATTCAATAATTTGAGAAATTCATAACCACTCCGATTTCATGAATGTGATTCTGTACATGAAAAGTCCAGTCTAAGCTACTTCATTCAAATTTTTAGACTATTTGGTGTTCACAGGACTACGCTTATCAATCCTACTCCCTCAGGAAGTCCTCTTCTGTATGTATAACTTATTTATGCAATTATTTATACATTTATGATATATTTTTTTAGATAAATTTCCAGAAGTACAATTCAAATTTGTCCATGAAATAAACTAAATAAACCAGAGAGACATTTTTGAAAAATTGGTTGTAGATGATTTAGTATATTTATATTCTTCTTCTTGTTTTGTTTGCTAATTCCTATTGATCATATCTTAGTGAAGGGTTCAACAACATTGATCATTTAAGGTCTCACCTTTTCTCCCCTTATGATTTCACTCCCTTTTTCTTTCATATGTGGTGCTGGTCCTGGTGGGCCCGGTGGGCCTCTTACTCCTTGTTCTCCCTGTCAACACCAAATTCAGGATAGCCCATTAAAAACAATACTGACACTGAGAATAAACATTATTAAGACCAGAAACATTAAAGAGAACTACTACTTGCTGTAATAAATCTAGCCAAACAGGGGTTTTGAAAAATTCTTATTTCAGCAAAATCAGTCACAAAAAGGGTTACAAACATAGTTATAGGAGACACAGCTGTACAATGGGTGACAGAAACTGCCCTGAAAAATAGATCTCTGAATCTTCTATTAAGGTGAAGATTGACAAATACTGAATATCAGGAAGAACAAATTACTGTAAGAGTACAAAAGTTTTTTACTGCTCCTTTAGGAGGAAGGAGATTAGAATATATAAAGGTTTCCAGATCTGCCTACTGCAAAATTGAGTAGTTGGTACTAGTCACAGCTGGAAAACAGGCTAATGATCAAAAATAATATCAAGTATAACTTATTAATGAAAAAAGTCTGTAACTGTTCACAACTTTTATTCATTTAGGTGTAAATTACAGATTTACTCAAGTCTTCCAGAAATGACAGTGTTGATTTTCTCCACTGACTGATTCCAACAGTTTATTTAATTGAAACAAAGTATCAAGAATATTTCTGACAGTTGTTCTCTAGAAGTTTTCAAGAGACTTACCTTTTCACCTTTAGGACCCTGAAAGCCCAAGCCCATATAGCCCTGAAAATAGAAATTACACACATTTTTTCAATATTTTAGTAAAAATTTTTAGATGAGTTCAAATAATCACAAAATATTGTTGTGATTACTACCAATTTGATCAAGTGCGACAACACATCTAAACACATTTGAAAGATATGTTAGAAATCTAACTTTGTGATGCCCATTAAGATGTAAAAATAAATCCCAAAATGTAAAAGCTCCACTCTTTCAGGACCATTAATTTTCCAGATTTTGGGGGATCCAGTGTGCCAAATAAACAAAGAGACTTAATGTTCTTTTACAGTAAGAAGAGGCTTACCTTCTCGCCTGGTAATCCTGGTGGCCCTGGGGGACCCTACAAGACAGTACATTTTACCACATATATGTATATGTATATAGTACATATACATATACATATAATGACTTATTCTATCAATACAGCAAAAATGCAAATCTTTCCATTAAACCAAGATGCAAAGTCATTTTGTGCTGCTGTACATAACACACAACTTAGAATAAATAATAAAACCAAACAGACTCTGTCTAAGATATCTCATCAGACCTTGTTTTGCAGTTAAGAGCCTTGGACCTACATCTACACAAGAGGTAATAAAAAAAAGTCTATTGTAATGCACTGTAAAATAACTTTTTAGGTTTTTTTTTTTTGTAATTTTGCATGAGAAATATTAGTCCTCACTTTTCTTTCATTAAAATTGTTCTTTTTCACATCAGCAAGTGGAAATGTTGACTAAATTGTACTATTTCTTTCCTTTACATCACTTTCAGTTTTCTTCAGAATGGTAAGAAATCTCACACAGCTTCCTTTAACAGCCAGAAACACTGGGTGGACTTTTACCAGATGCAAATAACTGACCTGTGCTAGTGCTACCTGCATCCACGATAGGAAAAGAAGGTATCAGGTTATCTGTTAGACCCGTCAAAATGCCAAATAGCTGAAATGCGTTGAGCATTTGGCAATTACCGTAACAACAGACAGCTGATATCCTGCTTTCCACAGCCCTACTTACTGCTTCTGCCCATAAGAACAACCTCAGCAAACATTTTCATTTAGATCTAGCTGCTAGGTTTGTGGTTTATTTTCTATAAATTGAGGGAAGAGGGGAGGAATAACAATTACAACCACAAAAATACCCTCCCAGCCTGAAAGAAGATAACTGTAGGAGCTGTTGCTACTGAAACCCTATGTTACCTAGTCATTCTTGCCATGGTGGGAGTGCAGGAGGCTAAACAAGAAGCCTGAAACCACAGGTTATCTTTCCCAAATTCCAACAAACACTGGCTATTCACACTTTGTAGTACTTTCCGATAAGCAAAGGGCAAATCACCATGAGAGGAAACTTACTGGCTCTCCTGGAGGTCCTTGTGGCCCCATTGTGCCCTGAAACCCTGGAGCTCCAGGTGGGCCCTATGAAAAATTAGCATGCTATAATTAAAAAGTGATATTTATTTGGTAATTTCATGAGACATAATTTTAATTGAAGCTCATCACTACTCAAACATCATTCAGACTTACAGGTAGTCCAGGTTGGCCAGGAAAGCCTTTATCACCTTTTAGCAGACTAGGAGGTAAAAGACCAATCACTTCACCTGGATCTCCCTATAATAAGAAAAGAGAAAGAATAATACTTGAATATCCATTCAAATATATTACAAAACATTAACACTGAGATGAGAACAAAGTTGGAGTTATGCAAGGTTCAGAATCATTTGGAAAGCTGATAAATAAGGTCACTTTGTTTCTTTTAATTCAGCTGAAACACAGCACAAGATATTAAAAGTTAGGACTTTAATTGTCAAATATCCTTTAAAGCTACCTGAAGATATTCCAGTATCAAATCTTCCTTCATATCCTAATTTCCTACACTGTAATGGGTAATCAGGAAGATTTTCACACCAAATCTATCACTACTACCATGTCCCCACACAACTGGAGCATCTGAACTGGCTACTGAGAGACATGAGAACCTCACAACCTCTTTTTCAGGCTGACATCTCTGATCTCATACCTAATTTCGACAAAAATGCCACTTATGGCATCTTTTTTCTTCAGAAGAGAAATGCACTTTAGAAAAATAGTCTGATCTTTATCTACTTCAAGATATCTCTTCTTTTGATAGCAAAAAGATCTCAGTTTTCCTGCATTTTTGTACCATGTTTATGATTCAAACAAGAACAAAGTATTATAAGTGATTTTATTTCAAGAGTTGTGTACCTATGCATACATGCCTAGAGAAGAAACATTTGATTACTCTAGTGTTTATATTCTGTCAGTTCTTCCCATATGAAAGAAAACTTCACAACTTCAGATAGTCATGTCAACTACAAATCTGCGATTACATTTAGACTTACATTTACCTTACATTCCACATTATATCTGGTCATTTTAATGAGCATTTAATAATTATTTCTGCAGTTCTCAAAATGTACTCAGATCCCTAGTCAGTTAGCTTAATTATTTCCTTCATGAAAACTGGTAGTATGCAAATGCTTCTGACACTACGGGCTACATGACCTTCGTCCACAAACATTATCTATCTGAAACCATTTAGAGAAATGAAACATCAATTTCAAAACAAATGCTTGAATCATAAAACCTATCTAAACTTTTATACACAACTCAGTAGCATCCATACTGTTTATACATAGTTAATGATATGTGCTGTGTAATCCATGTAATACTTACACTTTTAAGTATGTATGTTGCATGGAACAACACATATGTTCAATTGTTATTAACTGGGGATCATCCCACTGTCTTTGTCTAGTGGGACTGGAGAACAAGGTACAAAGTGAAACACAGCAATACAACTTTTCAGTCCTTGGGTAAAGACTGCTAGAGGGTGTAGAGTTCACCGTAATTCTTGTTGATAGAAGCAGGATATGAACACAGAGTAAAATGTACCTTCATTCCAGGAGGTCCTGGGGGTCCCTGTGAAAAAAAACATATTTGATGTTACTTTCTTCAGTACTGTGTATTTTACATCTTATACCTGTATCATTTCATATAGTTATATTTGCATTTCAAGAATCAAGGCTGAAACAAGTGAATCAAGCATGAAAGAATCTACTTACTATGCTCCCAGTCAGTCCTGGTAAACCTGGGGGACCTACTGGACCTCTTTCACCCTGAGGGGAACAAAGAAATTGGTTTTGTTTAGGGAACACATGCTAGAGGAATAGTTTTATTTCAACACAAAGATGCTGTAAATGTCATAAAAATATGACATGTATATGAAAAAAATGTAAATGTCACCTTTGTGCCATTACATCCTGGAATGCCAGGTGGACCGGGAGGGCCATCTTGTCCAGGAATTCCCTACATGAAAAGAAATTAAAGAAATTAGAAAAATTAGCAATAATCCAGGTCAGACATCATGACTAAAACGTTGATACTCTTTGTAAAAACACATATATTTCATACGTACGGGAAGGCCAGGGTTTCCTGGAAAGCCTGATGCTCCTGGGGGACCCTGCAATTGACAAAAACATACACTGAAGTGACAAATCCACAAAACAGCAATGACAAGCTGCAGCCCAGGTCACATCCCCAGTGGTGACAGTCAAAGAACCAAGAAGCAATTTCTTTTAAACTTCCTTGACAAAATAGCTCTCACCTTCAAAACCTCTCAAAGATGGCCCCTTAGCAATCAATAACTGAAAGAATTTTTTTGTATTTCTTTAAATTTTTAAGTAGCAATATGGATTTCCTCCAACAGGCCCTCAACTAGAGCCTTATGTAGAGGTAAAAAAGAATGCAGAGATGATGTCTTCCCAAAATTATTGCTCCCAAAATGGAATTTACTGCACGCACCTCTTTGTAGCAGAAGATGCAAATGCACTGTCAATATGCTTCTCTATCTTTCACACTCCACATAAGTGTATCAATTCATCCTTATCATGAAAATATCTACCAGGCTGAGATAACTCTTTCTCCTTGAATAGCTTTTCAGTGTAATGAATCAGGAGTTTGACTTGGCACATCATTTCCACCCTACCAACTTATCTAATCAGGCAGTATTTCCTAATATATGTGTTATGAAGCAGAAAAGATATATCAGAATCCCATGCTCAGATAGTGTATTTGCATCTTCCAAAGCTCTATAATTGCTGAAATACAGTCTACTTGCACTGTAGCACACAAACACATTTGCCAGGAGATGCCAATTTACATTAGGAAAAAGTTCTTCACTGTAAGGTTGGTGAGGCACTGTAACAGGTTGCCCAGAGAAGCTGTGGATGATTCATCCCTGGCAGTGTTCAAGGCCAGACTGGATGGCGCTTTGAGCAGCCTGGTCTAGTGGAAGATGTCTCTGCCCATGGCAGGGGTGTTGGAACTAAGTAATCTTTAAGGTCCCTTCCAACCCATTCAATGATTCTATATTTGACACTCAGGATACTCCAGGGTATCTTGAACACCATGGACTGAAATAAGGATTTCTTGACCTAGCAGAATACCTCCTCTGTAATAGCTCAGAAACTGTAATTGATTCAGTAAATTCTATGTGCTGCAGCAACTGCAGGCAAATGGAGAACAAAATTGAGATGGAATTTTGAAGATCTGTGGACAAGAGGATATAGTTGAAAATGTATGCATCATTACTGGTCAAGTCATTCTGAATCTCCTTTCATCGTTGTATTATGAAACATGAAAATGCTTAGAATGAGCTTGGTGCTTCACAAAAACCCCCAAAAGATCTATCTCTGGTAATAGAAAGTGCTAAAGTAAGTGTTAAGTAAGTGCCACATTAAACAGAAATGACAACAGGAAGATTACAAGCACAGTCAGAGCCTTTGCTAGCAAAGCCAAGAGTTCTTTATCCCTGACTTTAATTTGGCTCTGCAGCTTGTGCACACTTTTAACAGGCATATGCTTATGAGTGTGTCAGCTTCTCTGCTGGAGTGCTTCAAGGAGGTTAGTAAGGGAGAATTTTGCATGATATAATAAGATTGGTTCATATTCAAGCTGGAAAAAAGCTTCTTGGTATGTCAGAATGATATCAAAGGCGTTTTAAAACCAGTGCTGTTGATGCAGTGGTAAGTACTAGGTGAAAATGCAAATGGACAAAGGCACTGATTGCCCAATGCAGAAAGAACTTCAAATAATTTTGAATTTATTAAGCAGCACAAGGGGATGTAATAGATTAACTAAAAAAAAAAAAGGCTAACCCCATGTTATGCTTGAAGGCTAGCATGGAGAGTTAAAAACTTATAAACCCATATACATCAGAATTGCAAAAAAGTAAGTTAGAACTCACTCTTGTTCCCTTTGTTCCTGGCAGTCCTGGTTCTCCAGTATCACCCTGAAATGGAAAGAGATAGCTTTGTCATTCCTAGGGACAACAATTTAAGAAAATATGAGTGGTTTACATATTAAAGCTTAAGTTCTTACCTTAAGCCCTGGTGGCCCAGGGGGACCTTCAGGTCCTTGCATTCCAGGAAACCCAATCACACCCTGTAGTCCTGGCAAGCCTCTTTCTCCCTGAGGAAGAAGAAAACTCATTAGCAATGAAAGAACTGAAGCTGCTTCTTCAAGCAATCCCACATATCCCCTGTTTCTGTGCTCAAGAAAGCTATTAGGTGGTAAGAAGCAACATGTGACAGCAAACCTTTCATGTTGGTATTTGAAAGAAAGTTTATTATGAACAAAGAAATATTTCTGGTTCAATAATAGGCTGTCAGGGGCTGAGAGTGGCATAATAAAAAAGCACTGTTTGAATGTCAAAGAAACCTTTTTCTGTCTTCCTGGATAGCACTGTTCATAGCATGTTTATACCCCTGAGATCAGGAAGGCCATTTTCCCTCTAGTAAGGTCTATCTGTATTCTTATAGATACTGCTAAATCCCAGTACATGCCCTGAACAGACAACAACCTAAATCAGCAATTAAATTCCTGAAAATCGCAAATAACACTGTTCAGTCACTACTATATGAATGGTCCATGCCACTCCTTATATGTCATTCACAAAAGCCGATTTTGGAGACCTCGCTTGTCCCTTAGTCTTAATTTCAGAGTGGTGCAGAGATGGAGTGCTTTGAGATACAGGATCTTCCCAAGAAGCTGAACACACAGATTGCAAGTGTCAGCCTTCAGGCTCTTCTTTAATGCTGTATGGGATATCTCTGTTTTCTGTGCTGTCACTCTCCCTAGAACCCCAAATATGCTTAAAGCAGATAATCTAGAGGCTGTAAACCTACTCACACTCTAGATAAATATTGCAGCTGTTATACATTCATTAAACTTGGACTCACACTGAAATCAAGAGTAAAGTGGTCTGAATAAAGGCTGCAAAATCTACACAGAGGGGAGGGGGGGAAAGGTTAGGCATCTCAAAGCCTGCAAACAGCAAATAAAGCAAATCAAAAGCCAAACATTCCATGTAGGAAGTAACCAGAGTTGTCCTGTCAAGGTATGGTGTGAAACAGGGAGAAATACTTCACATTGTACAAAAAAACAGGTGGGAATATTGGGTGAGTAAAACATTAGTGAGCAACTGCAAAAAGAAAAAGGCATACAAGTTTGGATATCAACTGAAAAAAACATGGCACCTGCTTAGAAACTCAAATCATAGACTGACTTTCAGAGAATACCAACAAGAAAGTAAAATCAACAAGGTTCAAAATACACAAAAGCTATGAGAAGATTTAAGTATTTTCAGCAAAACAGTGAGAGATATGATTGTTATTTTTAATTAACAAACAATTTGGCATTTGGATTTCAGTATGGCAAGCAGCAAGAAACATTTCTCCTGTTTGCTCAGGGTGAAGATCCCAGCAATACTAGTAACTTGCAGGGGTCAGATGAGGACTGATCACACAAGAGAACACCCATGTCTCAGAGAGCTCACTCTTCAAGCAGGTGTAACATGAGTCTTGCAATTGAGAGGTTATGATATGCAGGCAGAGGAACCTGAGGAACCTCACAGACACAGTGCTAGTTGCAGTTTCAAAAGAGAAGAGGAACTGGAAGACTTCCGGAGTTACTGGGTTGATGTTTTTTAGCTCCTTGGCTAGGATTGAAGAGATGAGAGGGAAGAGAGGTAACTGACAGGTAAGAAGAGTATGGCCAATGAGGAAGGAGGGCAGAAAACTATAACTGAGATGATAAGAGCACACGGAAGCGAAATCAAAATAACATTGATTCATTAACATTTCTTGCCAGGAAAAATTCTCCTGCTTCTTCTGCTTCCTAAAACAAAAATAGGTTTTTTCAATAAAAAGGTACTTTCTGAGGCAAACAATCGGTTTTTCCTTGAAGCATCAAAACGGCATGATCTCCTCTATTTACTCCCCAGTATTCTTTGCCATGGTTTGAGAATAAAGTGCGCTAGTAACCCAAATCCGAGGTGGTGTGTTAAGCCACAAAACACGGCAAAATAAAGCAAACAGCAGAGAGGCTGAAGAGATATATTTCTAGGTCAGCAGTAAGAGGTACAAAGTCCAAGTTCTAAACTAACTAAAATTGTTTTGAAAACTATTTTAAGGAAGAATGTATTAAGAGCCAGGCCTCTGAATAAATATTGAAGTAATTAAAAGTCTGAAGGCTATCTGAAATGCTAAACAGATTACTGAGATTCTTAAACTCAGACTTTGGCTGGCTAATTGGCACTGCAGGAACAAGTGTACTTCTACAAAATCAGATCTTGCGTCACTTCAGACCAGGATTTCATACCGAACCCTCGGCAATTGCTCTCATGACCTGCTGAGTCACGAGAACGAGGGAGAAGACACTCAAGTACACAGAATGAGGTTTTCCACTGCTGAAGGAAAGCACAATATGTGCAAGTGAGAAGAAAACAAGATTATTTTGACACCCACGGAGAAATATGAGTCATGTGTAACACAACTAATGCTCCATGTGCTCAAGAGTTCTGTCTGTCAGTATTTCAACATACTGTGAACCACTGTAGTCCACAACACAGGATCTTCCTTCCATTCTTAAGGAAAGATAAAACCGAGGTTTACAGATTGGATTTTCACTTAGTCTACGGCTCCCTTAAGACTGTTCTGGCACTGTGAAAGTGCCTATAAATCACTCACTAAGGTAATGACCACTTCAGCTTGCCAAGGAGGTTAACTCAAGGCTTGAAATAAATAAAAACCTGGGCTTCCAAGGCAACTATAGTCCATTCTCTCAGGCTGTCTTCAACCTCCCAGGCTGCCCTGTCTGAGGGGTAAAATATAGCTGCAGGAGCAGAGCTGAGACCGTACTGAGTCGCTCTGAGCTAAGATACACCCAGATTTCCCTAAAAACATTTTATTTTACTGACCTGAACTGTTAGACCAACAAGAAAAATAACCAGCTATTTGTCCAGGACTTCCTGAGCATATGGAGGGCTGTACCAACCCACATACTCCAGACTCACAGTTTCCCACAGTGTAACTGAGCTCATCTTTTTGCCAGAGGGAAGTAAGGAAACAGAATGGTGACTGCATATGTGACAGCTGTTAGATCCCTCTCTGCATGCCACCTGCCTCCTAGGTCACTTATTCTAAGAGGGAAGCACGGACTTACACACTGCTTATAGCTCTCCTACTCTGCCTTCACATTTGATTTTACTCCAAAGTATGTTTGGGGTAAGTAGTCCAAAGGAAATATTGGGTAAGTAGCACTATCAGACTACAGAGTTAATGGGACCTTACTCCTCCATGTCATCCAACAGGAACTCAAAGAAATTTGGACCACTTATTCCACCAAGACCCAGTAACAGATCTAAGGATGTCTCCTGGGTTCCAATCCCTTCCTTTTTTCCAGGTACCAGACCGCCTTTTTGTACAACAGTCTTAGAAAACTAGCATATAAAAATCTGTAAGAAAAGAAGCACCGCCAATGTGCAAAGGTCCTGCTTCAATACTCCTGATCGTTACTACTGACCTCTATCATGATGTTTTTGTTATCAGTGAAACTACACTAATTTACAGTGATTTTTTTCAATTTCAAAGTATCTACACTGAACAAGAGAGTACAGAAACATTACCATGTAGAAGCAGTAAAGTCACATGAATGCAGAGCCTTCCTACCCACAGTGGCTTCCTTGGAACTTAAAGCTCAGGTGAAGCTATCACTTATTATGCTTTTGCAGTGAAGACATAAGCATGTCCTGAAGATGCCTTGAATTGCAAGGAAACACTTTAGTAGCATCCTTTTCCTGCTTGCCTGCCCAGTTCCTTTCTTCACTCAATGTTGCAGCCAAATCACCCAACAGCTAGTGTTTGCACTGCATTTACGCTTGTCATGATTTAACCCCGGCTGTCAACTAAGCACCATGCAGCCACTCACTCTCTCGTCGCCTCATCCCCAGTGGAGTGGGAAGGAGAACCCAGGAAAAAAAAGTAAAAGTCATGGGCTGAAGTAAGAGCAGCTTCATAATTGAAATAAAATAATTATAACAGTAATGAAAAAGGTAAAGTAATTATAACAAAAATAAAAAGAAATAAAATCCAAGGCAGACAAGTCTCAAAGTTTGGCACACTGCAATTGCTCACTACCCACATATCCATGCCCAGTCAGTCCTCAAGCAGCGATCAGCTGCCCCTGGCCCACTCCCCCTAGTTTACACACTAGCCATAATGTCCTGTGGTATGGAAAAGCCCTTTGGCTAGTTCTGGTCAGTGGTCCTGGCCATGCTCCCTCCCAGCTTCTTGTGCACCTCCTCACTGGCAAAGTATGGGAAACCAATAAACTTGGGATAAGCACTACTTAGCAACAATTAAAACATCAGTGTGCTACCAACTTTATTCTCACCCTAAATGCGAAACCCAGCCCTGTACCAGTTACTGGGAACGAAATTAACCCTATCCCAACCAAAACCAGGACAATCCTGCAACTCATTAAGCATCCCCACTACACATATCAGCAAGCACCAGATCATCACTGCTATCTCACCTATTTTTCTCTCAGCACTGAGACCTAGCTGCAATGTGTGAAGAGCATGAGACTCTGACTGCAAGGGCTATGTATTGTTCACGTTCCAATATTCACAGCTGCAAAATCTTGGCAAGTAATATTGAAAGAGCTTCTGCTTCTTACAAATCAATTCATGAGACCCAAAAACTAAAACAGATGTAACCCAGTCATCTGTACCTCTGCTGATTCAATGCAAACTGTCAGAAAGCACAAAGGAGAATTCATTACTCACTTAACAAAAATGAGTATTCTGCCACTCAGCTGCTGAAAATGTGGAGGTGATACATAAAAAAGAAAGCAAGTGCTCAGTTGCTGTTACATTCATTTAATAAGCAAGATGCCAGTGGTAGATCAGTTTTTGTGAAATGCATCCAAATACCTTTGCACTAAATAGTTCAAATTAAAACAATTGAATGGATTTCTAAACAGAGTTGAACCTGTTAAGAGCGCAACTGCATGGGCTGACATTTTTTCTGGCACCTACCCTTCCAAATTAGCCATGAAATGCTGTTTGACATATGGAACAACTGCAGATTGCAAAGCAAGAGAGTCATATGAAGTAGTTTCAGAAGATTCAGCTGTAATAAATTAAGTGCTGAGGGGGAGGAAATAATCACCACCCCATTATAAATTATTTCCTCTATTATCTTGTCTAGGGACTGCTGGACTGGGAGATTTTAGACTTGAGAGACTGGTAACATGGATATAAATCAACTGTTTCCAGAAGTGCAGGCTCACAGGGTGTCTGGGCCTGTAGGAATATAATGTTCTCAGGCTCTCCAGAGACTCGGGCATGCAGTGAATAACAATACACAGAACTTCCCAAAGACACTTGAACGATGCTTCCATTCACCCTTCAGCTGAGACAGCAGGACAGACACGTGCCTTCCCATCAACCAGAAAGGCATAAAACTCAGTGTCTTAGGGAGAAATGGTAAAAGGCCACTGAGGATCTACCCAGAAAAGGTGGCTCTTCTCCTCGTCTTTTTGAAGGGGTGGTGACACCTCATCCTTTACACCAGCTGGTATGATGCCCTCAGCCTCCATTGCAGCAGCTCAGCACACTAAATTTACTCACTTGTCTTTAGCAAGCGAGCTTGCTCAGTCCTCAGTGCAATGAGAAGCTCATCGGGTGGCCATGCAGCTGCCAAAACCGATGCAAGGAGAACACAGCAATGCAGGACACAGGGTAAAAAGGCAGCAAGGGCACTTTCTCATCCCAGCACAATAGGTGTTGCTGGAGTTCATCTACCAGAACTTCTCAGCTGTGCCTTCACTGCAGAGGAACTGAGCTGGCAAGCCAATAAGCACTTGATTTTGATGGAGAGCTGTCTTCAGAACAGTGTTGCTGCTGATTCCAATGTTGTTACAAGCTCAGACTTTCACAAACATACATGCTCCCCTCTTCCCAAAAGCTAATGTTCATTGAACTGAAATGCCACCAAAGGTATGTGTGGTAAAGAAATGCAACTGCTTCAAGATGAAAACTGAAGATGCAGTTTCCAAAGAGAAAGTAGTAGGGCCTGATAATTCAGAGGTTTTTTGTATTTTTCTCTTATCCTGAGCCTGACTTTTGAAACACTTTCAAATATCACCTTTGAAAGAGATTACTTTGAGGCCTGTGTGCAACTGTTAACAACAAAACCCATCATCCAAAACATTCATCACACCCTGATGCTCCAATGTGACCTTGTCAAACCTACAGCAAAGCACAACAGCCTTGCAATGCCCTAGATGGTTCTGACCCAGGCCACTCCAAGCCATATGAGAGATGAATGCAGGCTCTTTATCTGTTTCTTCAGCTGACATAACTGCCAGCTCAAGTGAATTGCCTTTGAGGTGTTAGACCAGTAATTATGCTGCACAGTGGGAAACACTATTGTGTGATCTGAGTAACGCTCTCAAGTCACCGTGGTGTTCCTCTCCACACTCTCTTAAACATGTGTTACAGAATTGTAATTGGCTCAGTATTACACTAGTGAAGACACAGAAGTGGGGAATATCCAATTCTTTATTAAAAGAGTATTTTTAACCACCAGAGGGAGCACAGGCCCTAAATATCTTTCAGGATTAAAATAAACATGCACAATAAATATCATCTGTCTGTCCTCAGCTGCACTTACCATTTTCAGTATTTTATTGAAAGTGTGAAGTGGATATCAGTCAAACAGAATTATTTCTATATGCTCACAGGGCAAGTGTCCTCAAATGCACTAAGGATGTTTAACATTATGAAATTCCCACTGCACGTTCTTCAATGCTACAATCTATCTGTGCTACAGCTATACAATTCTGGAGCCACACGACTAACAAGTAATTAATTACACAAACATAGCTGTGAAGACAGGCAAAGAATCTGTTCAGGAGCTCTGCAAAAGTCTTGGCTCACTCTGAAGTTTTGAGTCTGAGCCCTTGACAGGCTCAGAATGGAAGAAGGGGGTCAGGGGGAGGGAGAAGGAAGAGTCAGCAAAATCTGGATTCTTGCACTGCCGGGAAGCATCTGAGAAAGCTCACTCACATGCAAACATGAGTCCAGCATTTTTGGCATGGATGACAGAACGAGCAGCCACGACAGTTTACATCACCTACACAGCTCCAAGGTCAGGCTGGCTGTGGGCTGGACAAGCACCCTGGACAACTTCAAGCCTTACCAGGGCTGCTCTACATTATATGCAGACATGTAGATCGACAGAGAGCTACCTGAAGGGCCACTGGGGAACTGCATTCTGGTTTTGCCTTCTCTGCCACAGTGCTAGTTCTGTCATCTCCTCCTCCCTTTGTTCACTTATCAATGACTATCACCTGTGGGATTCCTTTAGTTTTTGTGGTTAAACCAGCTCGAAGGCTGCAGTTCAAAGTGGGAACAGTGAGAAGCACTCATGCCACAAAAGCCAGTGCCATACACACTCACATAGGGGCCAAAGCTGCATCTCACTCAGCTCTCTTTTTTCACTCCATGAAAGGATTCATCTTTCTACCATGAAAGCATCTGTTCCTGAGCCTTGTGAATTTACAACACTGGGGAACTTGGGCAGTTTGATACAAAATGGATCCAAACCTCCAACAGTAAATCTATCAGTACAAACATTTAATTAGAGCCGTTCGGGTTTATAGTTCAGGGACTGAACCCGTGTCTCTACCTCCTAAATATGAAAGAATGCTTAGACTGAAAGCAAACTTCAGTGTCGCCTCCTGGCTGCACAGAGCATTCCTCAGGAAGCTGCTAAGTGCTTCCCAGGAGTATAAAAATAGAACTAAAGATCTGATTATCTTTTTCTCTACATATCGCTATGTGTGTGTTTAGTTGATGTGCCAGTATGTGGGTGGATATACAGTGAGTCTGATTTAGAAAATTAATAAGAAGTAAAATAAGCTGAGTGAAGTAAAATTAAGATTCAAAAGTCAGTTGCAGCTACAGACTCAGTCTCCATTTAATTAGTGTCGGGGAACTGGTTGTCTATCAGCTTTATACAATTTCAGCTAAACCACCTGCAAGCAACAGCCCTTCCCATGCATCTCTTCTTCTTGCTCACCCTGTAATTATTCCTCATTTCCCAAATGCTCTGTTCCTCTTTTTTCTCCAATGAAGGTGCCCAAATTTTACTTTTTAAGACTTCTTGAGCCATGCACACTCTTAACTTAAGCTCTCAATGTTTCATTACATTTATATGTCTTTGGCTGATGTACTTCCCATGTGATATTTGACTCCAGTGTAAACAAATATTAGAGATCCAAAAAGTAGCTAGGATGCTGAGGAGGAGCCTATTTGTACTTACAGCAAAATTTCATTTTGCTTGTTACCCCTCCATTAAAAAAAAACAAACCAAAACAACTTAAGTTTAGTGAGGTACATGCATTTTTCATTCATTCATTCATAGAATCATAGACTGGTAGGGTTGGAAGGGACCTTTAGAGATCATCTAGTCCAACCCCCCTTCCAGAAGCAGATCCACCTAGATCAGGTGACACGGGGATGTGTCCAGGTGGGTGTTGAAGACCTCCAAGGAAGGAGACTCCACAACCTCCCTCCCTCCCTCCCTTCCTTCCTTCGCAAAAGACAGCATGCATGACCCTTGGTTTGAACACTTGATAAGCAAGGAGCAAGTCTACCTCAGTTTGAGGAAAGGGTATATGAAGAACAGAAATACAAAGACAAGGCTAACAGATAGCTTAAGCCAATAGACAGCAAGTGAGCTTTCTTTTCAAAAAAAGTCTGACCACACACAGCTTGTCAGTCTAATAGGTATGTGGTTCATTGTCTTAATGTTT
Organism: Colius striatus; assembly: GCF_028858725.1. Taxonomy (NCBI): domain Eukaryota; kingdom Metazoa; phylum Chordata; class Aves; order Coliiformes; family Coliidae; genus Colius; species Colius striatus. Next base: position 59,311,688 of record NC_084759.1, read on the forward strand.
AAAGTTTTCTTGATTTTTGATAAAAAACCAAAACAAACTCACAGAGCTCTTGATGTTTCAGGAAGAAGTCACATAAACCTTTTAGTAAACATACACATGGGTTTTTCAAACTTAACCCAGGCATGAGTTAAGGTGCCTCTTCCCATGAGTTAGAGCCACCGTGGGGAATGCAAAAAACCTCAAAGAACCATGAGGGAAGGGGATGTTTGAAGGAGAAATGCACTTGCATTGAAAAAAAAAAAAAGGAAATTCTATCACCTGGAGACAGGTTGAATCAGAAGGGTGCTATATTTCCCACCCCTTCTAATCATCTGTTGAACTCATTAGGTCTAAGTAACTCTTCCTTTGTTTTATTGCACATTGTGTTAAATCACTTCCAGTGTTGAAGGTCCAAGAATATAAGGGGTAAAAATGCTCCACGCCCTTCCTTCTTTATTAGTGAAAATTATTTAGCATTTGTTTGCATTTGGCATTGTTGGAAGGCTTACATTTAAAGATGAAACAGCAGGGGGAAAAAAAAAGGTCTCAAACTTTTTGGAGTTTTTTAATTTATTTTTGTTCACATCCTAAACCTGGAATGAAATGTGACATTACATGCAAGTTTTATTCTCCTGCCAAAGGTTTGTCATGGACATATTTACAGAAAATAATCTCTTCCATAAATAGTAAAAACATGGGCAGCTGGTCCTAGACAGTACAGACTGTAACAAAGTTCTCATAATGAAGGAGCTCATGTACATGACAGAGAGTACTGTTTGAGGCAGTGCTATTCTAGCTGCTTTTTTTGGGTTAGGTTGGCAATGCCATTTTTAAAGGCTTTGAACATTTTGAAAGTTGTACAGGAGTAAAATATCATTCCACAAAAGCTAGAAGAAACATTCTAACTTTTTATCATGAAAGTGCCACACGGCACATAACATTGCAGCTCGAAAGTGTAAATCAGTGTTTCTTGAGTTGAATCACTAGAGTCTCTTAACTCTTATATAGCTATAACTACTTTTGTAGTACCTCCAGGGTTGTTCAGCCTAAATCAATCAATTTAACAAAGATGCAACAGTCGTTAATAACCATGAAAACAAATATTTTTCCTGTGGCATTGTCATCAGACAACGTCAACCAGAAACTAGTCTGCAGCTTAGTAGGTGTCTGGGTTGTTTTGGGTGGGATTTTTTTGACAAAATAAAAGGTGAGGATATCTAAAGGAGCCTGTCAGAATAACCGGTGATGCGTGACTGCCACCCAGAGGGACCGGCAGGGACCGACCCAGCCCCGGGATGTGACGGTCACCGGGGACAGCTCGTTTCCGCGTCTCCCCTAACCTTCCTGAAAGCTGCCTAACGACAGGCAGCATGCGAAGGCAGTTTCACTATCAAAGGTTTGTACTTTGCCTACTTTTCCAAGTGTCGTTCTTTTCCAATGAGGTAAAAACGTGTCGCTCTGTTCTCATGCCTTGGCATCGACATAAATTAATTGCATTTAAGACCCAGAACTTCCTGAAGAGATTCCTTTGGAGAAGTTTCATGAGGATGTAGGTGTCTTTGCTGGATGTCCAGCTGCCATCTACACATTTTCAGCAAGAAACAAAAGCTAAGTTGAAGATATGCAACCACATCCTTAACTCACAAAACTCCTAAAAGGTGCTGCAAACAGCTGGCAGCAGCAGCACTGGCTTCTCTGTTCACTGACTGCTCCACTGTACCAGTTGGTATTCTTCCCCTCCCTTTTTTTTTCACCTAACTCCTGATGTCAGAGGGTACTTCAGACCGCCCCTCTATATTAGAGTCCCCTCCATTCCTACTACTTAAACTCATTTGTTTTGCAGTTCTGCAGCATCTTTCAGTCTCAGGGTGCTGGGCAAACTGTTCTAACAAAACTAAGCGTTACTAAACCCCCTTCAGATTTTTAGCAGCCTGCTAACTAGCCACTAAATACTTTGGTTACATCTGTTTACAGTCAGTAACAGGGTCTAAAAACAGTGAGAGGACATAAAATTTGATGTCTGTGTCTGTATTCACTCACTTGCGCAACTCGGTTTTTACTTTAACTGTGCACACTGATCTTTGACACAAGCCTTGGTGAGAATTATTTTTGTTGGCATATCAAAATATTTAAAAATGCTCCAGCTGAACTTCAGTGGAAGCTGTCACATGCTTTCTTTAAGAGCTGCAAAAATTTATGGGTAGGTTTTGCCATTCTGGTTACTGTGAAATATTCTAAGGGACAGAAATAAGGTTTCCCAAACAGGAGTCCAAGTTGATTTTCCTTTGGCTTTACCTTAATTTTGCTTTCCTTCTTTTGTTAAAGGCAGTATACCTGTTATTAAAAGCTAATAATAATTTTCATCACTTAGGTTAACTTTCCTCGTTATGTTGTGTACAATTAATTTATCATTCTGGAACACCTTCTCAGGTGTTAAACTGACCTGAAAGGAAATGCAGATGCTTTTTAACATGTCTTAAAAACGCTTTCTCAGTTGCTCTTGCTCCTGATGTGATACTAAACTTCTTTCTTGGCTAAACTAAAGAGGTTCTCCAGCTGGTTAGGAATTTGCTTGTGTGATAAAATACTTCACTATCACTTTTTTAGCAGCTACTTTAGGTTTCCCCTTTGAAAACATCACTTTCATGCTGCTTCTTACTGTTCTGTCTCCTTCCAGACAGACATGTTTACAAGTTTCGCTATTGCTTCTGCTGGAAGAGTTTTTGAGGATTTTGTATGAGCTTTGGCTTTTCACCCTTTCTTAATGAAATCCAAACTTTAAGAGAATTCAGACCTTCTTTTGTGAAAGCTAACATCATATGGCCGGATGTTTTCAATGACTAATTTAACTTATGACCTCTCACTAAAAATATAGGTCAGAAATCTGAAATAGGAGGTAGCTGAGCAAAGGGAAGCAAACAACCGACTACCACTAGTATTAAATAAAAAAGAAAAGCCAAACAAAACCAAACTCCTCACTCTTGGCTAGGAAGACTAGAAAGTGACTTAAGGAGATGGCCATACTACTGCGGTTTCAAAGTAATAATTATACATGCCCAAGTTGCTTCTTGTGAATACTGCTACAGGGAAAATGTATGCAGAGGCAGGTTAAGTGCATCAAGTATTAAATTCTTGAGGAGGAAGTGACATGTCACAGAACTGTCAAATATAATGGCTGACTTGGTCTGAGAACCCCAGCAAACATAATATAAACTGAGTGGCAGAACAATTTAAAGAAGCCAGAGGGGTAAATTACAAAATGTAGCTACTGCTGTAGCCCAGACATTTTCTGTCCCAGATCTGTAATCTACACCCACAAAACTCTGTCAGCATCATAGGTTAGTGGGCAATAGGATGAACATACAGAAAGCAGAAGCGGACTGTGGGTGCTGTCACACATATGACGAGACATCAAAAAAAAATGTCAGTCAATACTGGAAGCATGACTCCGTTTGTATGGACAACATCTGACAGTTGGGAACTCCACGTGGGTACTGCACAGGCACCGGGAGTCTCTGCTTCCTGAGCACGCAGATTTCAGAGAAGAGAACATCTCATAGGTCTCTTCCCATCTTTCTTTGATCTCACATGTGGGAGACTCCACTGAAAGCTCACATGCTTCAGATAAAAATAAGGCCCTGTAATCCTTCAAAAAACTGTAATGGAGACATACACTAACAGTAGTTGTACAAATGTAAAACCAAACTCTGTGAGGCTAGAGAGCACGTTTTATTCCATGAAGAAATGCATCAGCTTATTATATCAACACCTGTACAAGCAAAGATAACACATCTGGCAACAGCTGCTTAAGAGGTCACTTTATGCCAACTGAAATATTAATGCGTGAAAATCTTTAAGGCACAGAATCTTAAGGGTTGGAAGATCTCAAAAGATCATTTAGTCCAACTCCCCGAAAATTAAATACAAGTATATTGCATCAGATAGTATTACTGGGTTATCTACTAGTATAGCACTCCTTCCATAGAGATAAATTCATCAGTGTTAAGTCGCTAGTTTGTGTTAAGCATACTGAGTGCAAAACTACATCTTAATATAGAAAATGTTGCCAGAGGCACTTGATTCCTTTTGGGCAAACAGGACAAATGGTTCCAATGACTATTTCTAATGAAAAATATCTGAGGCTCCAGATGCCACTTAGTTTGGTCTGTCAGTCAGGAAACTGTAGAAAAATTCCACTACTTAGCATATCTTACTTAATATTATTCAAAGTCTTTTGACATTTAATTCTTTTCCAGAATAGCAGATTTGTTGGTATGCTTTCTTTATGAAACATAGATTTTTTTTTCCTTGATTTGAATTAAAAGGATTTTAGTCTCAGTGACATAAAGGTTAAATCAATAAAAATACACTACTGTCACTGCAGAGTTGACAGAAATATTATGACAATTACCTGATATTCAAAACCACAACTCTCCCTGAAAAGTATCTGATCTGCAGCTGATCAGTATCTGTGCTTATTTTATTACAGTCTTCTGATTTCCCCCTTTCAGGAATGACTAGGTGACATTAAGTTATCTATTCACCCTTTCCAGACTGCAAACACAATCTTTCCTCCCAAAACATCCATCAACCCTCTTGTCAACTTTGCATCTCTCTCTGGTATGTACAATTTGGCTGTGCTTTCTTTGGTGTCCTCAGTCTTTCCAACTCAAGCATAAACAAGTGCTGTAGGAACTTACCTATAAAAACTTACCTATAGTATTTCACACAGAAACACTGAGAAAAACTATGGAAGAACTTATTGAAACCAAATAATAAACATTGAGGTACAGGCTGGGGAATGAACTGTTAGAGAGTAGTGTAGGGGAAAGGGACCTGAGGGTCTTGGTGTATAGCAGGATGAGCATGAGCCAGCAACATGCCCTCGTGGCCAAGGTGGCCAATGGTATCCTGGGTTGTATTAGAAAGGCTGTGGGCAGTAGGTTGAGAGAGGTTCTGCTCCCCCTTTACTCTGCCCTCATGAGACCACATCTAGAATATTGTGTCCAGTTCTGGGCCCCTCAGTTCAAGAAGGACAGGGAGCTGCTGGAGAGAGTTCAGCACAGGGCCACAAAGATAATGAAAGGGGTGGAGCATCTCCCTTATGATGAAAGGCTGAGGGAGCTGAGGGTCTTCAGCTTGGGATGATCTCATTAATATTTACAAATATGTAAAGGGTGGGTGTTGGGAGGATGGAGCCAGGCTGTTCTCAGTGATGTCCAATGATAGGACAAGGGACAATGAGTATAAGCTGGAACATAAAAAGTTCCAAAGAAACTTAAGGAAAAACTTCTTCACTGTGAGGGTGATGGAGCACAGGAACAGGCTGCCCAGATGGGCTGTTAAGTCTCCTTCTCTGAGGACATTCAAAACCCACCTGGACGGGTTCCTGTGTGACCTCCTGCTCTGGCAAGAGGATCTTTTGAGGTCCCTTCCAACCCTTAAGATTCTGTGATTCTGTGACGTGAAATAGTGCTAATGGAAAGTGATAATAAAAGTGATCACTCTCAATTTAAAAAGTCTTGATATTGCTGATACAGGTTAAATATGAAGGGCATAGATCTACTGATTACTAATTTGCTCCATTAGAGGAACAGATCTGTTGCCCTCTGCTATACTGTAAAGGAAACACAGAAGTACTTAATAGTGATTTTCCCAATGACTGCAAGCAAAGGTTCTTACAGTGTTTTAGCATCACAATACCTTAACGATACCACAAATATTTTTACTCTGTCTTTTTTGACAGTTCAAATGACAAGAAAAGTGTTGAAAGCTTTTCCTCCCAATCTGGCAAACTTTAAAAAACAAAACAAATATGCAGGGACAGTGTCAACTGGAACAGTCAATTCTTCACTACACAGAGAAAACGTAGAAGCACAATCAACTGTGGACAGCAAAACCATGTGTGACTTTTAAGATTGTAGAACAGTGCAGGAGAAAAATGACTAGTCACTGCTCCTGTGAGAGAGATGCCCCAGTCACTATTAGTCTGAGCCAGTAACAGAGCTACCTGGCATGCAGACACAAAGTGGCTCAAGCAAAGCCAGTTTGAGTCCTTCCGCAGCATGGCCAATCCACAATGGGGATGATGCATCCACCAAATGAAAGAAGTAATTTTTATGGAGGTATAATAATACACATACAGTCTCAAAATTAGGCAAACAACAACAACAACAAAAAAGCCAATATAAAACAATTTACTCAAGTTTGCTTACATCTCAAACATAAAAAAACCTAAAACCTCAAAAGCAAGAACAAAAGTAAGAGTTAATCCTATAGTTATTTTCTTTCAGAATTTCCTAGCAGAGTTGTTTGGGTGTTTTTAAAGTGCTATACTTCATGTGTAATGACAAAATCCCATTTTTGACTCTTTTGACTTTAACTTTTAATGGGCAATGCAGAGTCAGGGCAACCATCTTTAGGTATTTACACTAAAGAATGAGAATCTCTATTTTAATTCATTCTAATTGGTAAGTGTTACAAGATTACTCATTCGGTATTAGTTACAGCAAAGTTCCAGTGTTTCATCCATTTATACATGTTTCTGATACAGAGTAAAGTGAGTATAAACGGTCATGAATGAGAGAATGAACATTCTTGGAAAAAGTCAGTGCATGGATAATTTTACTTGGCTCTATACAGTCTTTGTTCTAAATGGTAATTAAATGCTTAACATGCTTTTTCTACGCACAGTAATGTCTAGCACTTAGCTCCACAGCTGCATGAAACTGCTGTCAAAATCTAAGTAAGCATAAAAGAGAAAACATAGCTTCTGTCTGCTTCTGAGTAACCCAATAAAAGGTAACCAAGCATTCAAAACTCTAATCAGTTTAAACAGATCTCACTCTTTAGTGTGGTTCGAAAGAACAGTCAGTTCTTATGCAGAGAACCAAATAAAAAGTGTCAGATAAAACAAACGAAGATGTTTTAGGCTACTCTGTCTAATGAAAAACAGTAAGCTATCACTTATTGTGTTATTTTAGCAATATTATGTTTTTCTAAAATTTCTGCACCTTTTATTCAGCAAATACTTGATACTTCCCATTATATAGCTTAAAATAACACCCTAATGTCCAGTGTAATAACAAAGGCTTTATAGGATAAGAGCCATCTGTTGCAATTCCACTCACTTTCTGAAATTTTCTGAAAGGGATGAAAACCCTGAGACTTTTGTCAGTTAAATGCCCTTGATAAAATATGAGTCATGTTAAAGGAGTTTGGCATAGAGATGCAATTTTCATGGAAAAAGTCTAATGAGAGAACATATTGAATGTATTCTAAATATGACCATCCAAGTGGTTGCATTGATAAAAAGATTCTCAATTGAGAGAGAAAAATATGGCAACATAATTTACTCTTCCATGTCTGAAATGCCTTTGGGTAATATTTCTCGGGCATTTCACAGTTTTTAAGTCATATACTATTTTCAGCACTTCTTCTGGTGAGATCACTAATATGACTATTTGGCCGAAGACATTTTAATTAAATCCCACCCTCAATTCACAGGATCTGGAACTTCTTCCCACACTGTGGTAGCAAATATATCTCCAGATGTTAATAATTAAGGCATTAAAGGGTAAACCCAGCACCCACTTCCGCAGCTGCTGAAGCTCCCACGGCAGTAAACTGGTTTGGTTGTGCTGTTGAAGAGCGTGGGTGGATTGGAAAAGGCCCTTCAGCGTTTGTGCACTTCTGCACAACATGGAAGCCAGATCAAAGGGGTTTCCAGTGTAGGCAACGTGTTGGCTGTGGATAGTGCTGGGCAGAATGGATACATGCTTCCCACGCGAGTGGCTACGTGAGAAGTGGAGAGCAGATGTTCTCTAACATGGTCTCCTGGTGGCCCTCTTCTGGCCTGGATCCTGGCTAGGATCAGTCTTTCTAATCAAGAAGAGCATGGCCACCAGGTCAAGGGAGGTTCTGCTCCCCCTCTACTCTGCCCTGGTGAGGCCTCATCTGGAGTCCTGTGTCCAGTTCTGGGCTCCTCAGCTCAAGACGGACAGAGAACTTCTGGAGAGAGTCCAGTGCAGGGCCATCAAGATGATCAGGGGCCTGGGACATCTTTCATACGAGAAAAGGCTCCAGGAACTGGGGCTGTTTAGTCTAGAGAAGAAGAGACTGAAGGGGATCTCATTAATATTTATAAGTATATAAATGATGGATTTCAGGAGATTGGGACATCCCTTTTTTATTGTATCTAGTGACAGGACAAGGGGGAATGGGATGAAGCTAGAACAAAAAAAGTTCCATTTCAACACAAAATTATTTCACTGTGAGGGTGAGGGAGCCCTGGCACAGGCTGCCCAGTGAAGCTGCGGAGTCTCCTTCCTTGGAGGTCTTCAAGACCTACCTGGATGCATTCCTGTGTGACCTGATCTAGATGGACCTGCTTCTGCAGGGGCGTTGGACTATATGATATCTAAAGATCCCTTCCAACCCCTACCATTCTATGATTCTATGATTCTATGATAATCAATCCTCCTGTGATTAAACAACAGCCACATAGGTCTCTGAGGTAACAGGTACCACTACTGATGTATGCAATAATGGGTACCGTGTTTAGCAGAGACATGTTTCAAATCCAAATGTGCTGCTTGGAAGGATCACTTCTAGCAATATTAGAGGCAAGCAGGAAGGATGCTTTTGTTGCTGTTCCTCACCAGCTTCTATCTTCAGGCCTGGGCCTGGGTGGCAGGCTGTCCTTCTTCTAGACAGGTATTATATGCAAAGAATTGGGACAGCAACTTGCACTACGTTAAAGCAAGCATGGAGGGCAGATGTTTGAAAATAAAATACAGTTTTCTGTTCAAAATTCTAAGTACACATTTGAAAGCCTCAGGGTGTTAACATAATGAACAAGCATTGAGATAATCTTGATCTGAATCGATTTACTTTAAAACCCACTCCAAACTAGCTTCAAATGCCTTTTTTTTAATAATGTCTTCCAGGTATAACTATTCATTCACCCGTTAGATATTTCTAATGTCAATAATTCTATTTTCCACACAGTCTAAAAATATGTAAATATTTCACCACACACATGTTTAAAGTCACAGAACTTTGTGATGGAACCCATTAGGAAAAGCATGGAGTAAACTGACTTGCTGAACAAGTTTGCAAGAGATCTGGAATTTACAATGACTTCTGTTGCAATGGTCCGACACAGCACTACACTATTTTGAGGTAGTTTTGGCTTCTGGCGTATTGAACAAGAATCTATGTCTTTTGAGAACTATTTGACACTCTGGGCTTTGCAAATGAAAAAATGCCAGCAAGAGCTCTAGTAAAGAGGGTCAGGATTGCAGCCAGAAATAAATGAAGCTTAAGCTTTAATACCATTTATTTCCCCAAAGTATAATTTTTTAAAATGATCTAGTGACAAGACGCCAGCATATTCTGTGAACTGAAAACTAATAGCTTTCAATAAGAGAGTTGTCACATAGCATCTCTCTCATTCTACAATGATTCATTTGTACTTCTAACTGAAAAATAAGTTCAAGATAGCATGGAATAAACTGAGAGTTCTGAACCTTTCCTAAATCTTAGGGTTTTTTATATATACAAATGGCATTAATCAAACAGATATTAATGGGTCATTAAAAAAAAGGAGTCTCCATCTAAAAGATGTTTTGAAAGTTGACATTTTTCACCTGTCTCACAAATTAATCTATGTTCTGTTACAAAGAAATTGACCTCTGTTTGGGTCTCCAATTAAGTAATTTACATTCCTTTCTCTCGAAAACACTAAAGAAAAGCCATCAATAAACATTCTTAAAACCCTCATCTGTAAATATGTAGCTATCACATGTGAACATCAGCTATGTATTTATTTACAAAAACAAAACAAACCCCCCTAAAACAAAACAATAAAAAAAAGCAAAAAAACCCTCCATTTCTTCTAAGTACTCCTATGGGTAACTTGAACAACTTACCTCGAAAAATGTTCCCTATGCAACCACAGGGTGATAAAACCTTTGGTTTACACTCATTTATAATCATAGATATACAGTACATGTGCATGCACAACAGAACATACTGTAGATTTAAATCTCTACAGCAAAATTGGAAGAGATAAGGTGAATGATTGAATGTCTACAATATTAACAAAACAGGTAATTTACAGGGGGAATGCATGGAATGCTTGAGTATGCTGTATTTTTGCTTCACTGTTACTGCCTTAAAAGAAGCCTTTAAAGCACTTTTTCTGTTCCATACACAGAAAGTTTGGATAGCTGAATGGGAACGTTAAAACACACTCACAGTTTCTGCCAAAAAGTTTTAAGGGTTTTTTTTGTTGTTGTTGACCTGCAACACTTTTCTGTATTTAAGTCGACTATTGACCTCCTCCTTCCTCTTGCATGTCATTGCCTCCCAGGGCTAACCTTGGTCAGGATATGGCTGCTTATGATGCATCACAGCCTTCCTGGAAAGCAATCTGCACAGAAGTCTGAGGGGAGCACTTCTGAACCAAACTGCTCGCATCACTTCCAGAGGTGGTCAGGATATCAAGCCTGTTACTCACTGAAAAGACAGGAGGGGAGGTATAGGAAGATGAGAGTGCCTGCTCAAAGGGAAAACTGGGAGGGCACAGCAAAGCACCAGGCTAGGGGCTTCACCCTGCATTGAGGGCATTCAGCTGTTTTCCACCTCTGGTCTTTCTGCCCTTGCTGCTGTAGATACAGAGTTGGCTGCTTTTTGCAAACCCTGCTGAATGACACATGGTCTGGTCTCAGCAACACTCTGTGTCGGTGTAAATGTTCACTGAAACCACAATGTTCACTGCCTCTAGGTATTAGATTATACTCCATGTGATTTAAATAAGCAAGATAATAAATTGGAGAGAGTTGACTTACCTTTTGCCCTTTTACTCCACTGCAGTCACATTTTCCACAACCAGAACAACCCTGAAAAAAAAAGAGAAAATGAGAATTAATTTTTCTGAACTTGGTGACAGGTAGAACATAGTGCAACAAGCCAGGGATGCCAGCAGTACCACTCTGACTGCGTGGCCAGCATGGGGAATGTTTGCCCAAGCCCAGACCAATACTTTGTTATCCCTACACAGATGTACTCTTCTGATCTCAGTCACAGTCCACTAAAAGATACCTTTGTAAGAGAAGAAAAAAAAAACTGCTATCATTTTTTACCATACAAAACTGTTATAATACTTCAAAATGGTTGTCTTTTGTGCCACCATTTCAAAAATAACCATTTTTATAGAAGACACACATACCCTACAACTAGCAATACAAACACCTCAAAAACAACTGGATTCTCCTCTAGGATTCTCTAGTCACATGTTCAAAGCCCAACAGAATATTTAAAACAAAATCAATCCAGTCGTCAAAGCATCTCTTCAATATCAGTTTGTTAATAAATGACTTGCACCCTACATAAACACTTAACCTCTACAGCTATGTGCCATTGCTTTGAGGAGAAAGGGATGGTAAAATCAGAGTTCATAATTTTCTATGCTTAAGGAGAAAGAGATGAGACCTGAACAATATAGAATCGTAGAATTGTTTTGGTTGGAAAGGACCTTTCAGGTCATCAAGTCCAACCACTAACCTCACACTGCCAAGCCCAATACTGAACTGTGTCCCTCAGCACCTCATCTACACATCTTTTAAATATCTCCAACTTCAGTGACTCCACCATCTCCCTGCACAGCCTGTGCCAATGTTTAATAACCCTCTTCAGTGAACGGGTTCTTCCTAATATCCAAACTAAACCTCCCCTGGCACAACTTGAGGCCATTTCTTCTTGTCCTGTCATTTATTACCGGAGAGAAGAGACTGACCCACACCTCGGTACAACCTCCTTTCAGGTAATTGTAGAGAGTGATCATGTCTTCCCTCAGACTCCTCCAGGCTAAACATCCCCAGTTCCCTCAGCTGCTCTTCATCAGACTTGTTCTCCAGACCCCTCACCAGTTTGGTCTTTTTTTCTTTTCTGAACATAATAAATGTTATCTACAGCGCTTGGGTGTTTACTATATCTCTTAACATTGGTCTACTGTATTTTTTTAATAAGTAATTGCCAATCTTCAGATAGGAAAATAATCATTTCTAAAGGGAGCTAAATCTTGATATAATTACCACAGGAAAGTATCTCAAGAAGTACATTTAGACACACTTTAAGAAATCATACCACAGCCCTTGAGAGAGCAAACTGCTCCTAATGTTAAATCTTAATGTTTACTGTCCAGGCAATGCCTATCTCCAGGGTTCTGGTCTTGTTTTTTATATCTACCACATTTCAAGTGATCTTCTTTCTTTCTTGCCCTTTATAATGACTAACTGTAATTGTCATTACGATGGGAACCCTTCCACTTGGCAAAAAGCACATTCACTGCAGAAGTAGAACGTCTAGAAAGCATGAATGGAAACATAACCAATCAGAATTATTCTTCAGTAGATAGTGTAGAGATCCCTGTTTTCTGAAAGGCTTTCCCTAGGACAGTACCAACACACAGGGTTCCTATGCTAGATAAACTAAAGTCAAAATAGAGACAGCTTGTACCTCCAGAAAATGATGGTATTTACACACAGATGTTGACAGACTCCCAAGTCTATCTGCATTCTGCAACCTGACATTCTTGAGGGCAGGTGAATGGAAGGATTGGGAGAGAGACTTTTCATTTCAGGAGGGAAGGAAGGTGGACTATGCAGCTGGCCTTGCTAGTCCTGACAGCTGAGCTCATCACATAAAACACTCATAAGTGCCACTTCCCTCAGAAAGGAGAGAAGACTTTGATGTAGGTGTTTGAGGATGAGAGCTTAATATCAATCAATGTTACTAAAAGATTTTATGCCTTTGTTTACCTAAGCCTAAGATGGAGACTGGAGAGATTTCAGGGTCGGTTTGTTTGAATGAAGTCAACAGCAACCAAAGGATTGGGATTTCTATGGCATCATCATAAAGAGCCTTTAATTTTTTTTTTTGCAAAACACGAAAGCTGGTAACGTATAAGAGAAGTCAGATTACCTGATGCACACGTAAAAGCTAACAGTTGCTTTGTATTACCAAAATATTTCTGTTCACGTAAGTGCATCTGGGCTACTCCCCATTTTTCCTCCTCATGAAGCAACCAGTGAGTAACTCAGCAGTCTCTTGCTTTTACTGTTGTCATGCCCCTCAGAAAGAAACTAGGAGGAAAACAAGTAAAACCTTCATGCCACTGAATATTCCAGCAATGCACACAACACCACTTCAGCAGCCCCATTAAGCCATTACCCAGAAGCAGCCAGGGACAGCATCTTTCCAGAGCCAACTTTGACATGAATGCTGGGCACTTGTCCCTCCACACCTGTGGACTCCACAGTCTATTGGAATCTTAGTACTTTGGGGAAATTAAAGGTTAAATGTACCAAATCCATTCTGAATTTGGAAACCATCCCCCCGTGAGACCGATAAAAATAATTATTCTGGACAGCTAAATAATACAGCAGCACTTTCACTCGGTAAATGTATTTTCTTTTAAAGCATTTTCTTCTAAAGCTTTTAAAGAGAAAGGGGAGTTTAATACTGAAAATAAAATAAAGGCTGTCCAATAAAACTAAAGTACCAGCTCTTGAAAAAAAACTGTTGCTTTTATTGAGATCCTTTTTTTAACATGTAGATCCACTGAAGTTGTTTGAAGTCAAGCTTTATCTATATTGACATAAAGCAAAAATAATCACTTTTTTCTCTTACATTATTACAGAATTTTAATACATCACAAATGCACAGAAAGAAGAAAATTGACACTGATTAGAACAAATATTTATCATATCCTGTAGAAAGAGAATTAAATCTGAAAACAGCACTAACATATGCTGCAACGCCAACTCAGTACTGACCAGGAGGAAAAAGTGCCACCTACTCAATAATCTGCTTTGCTTCTGGGGGTACATGGCTATGCCTGGAAAAACATTGGGCCTCTCATTTCAAGAAGTGACCCAGTGTGACCTCTTAGTTTTTCAGACCTGATGAGATCACAGTTGGTGGACGCATGCTTGCAACTCATACTTCTTCCTCCAGCATAATGTAGAATGTTATCAGCTTTATCAACACATCCCTTAAATTCAGAAGTAGTCTGCTCTAATTGCACATGGGAATGTAATTAAAATATCCCACTGAATTATTATAAACATCTGTTTTCAAGTTAATCCCCACATATTTTTCTTCTGCCTGTTATTTAACATGTACCATTTTAGAAAAAAAAAAAAAGTATGTTATTTAAGTTTGCTTTTGTTCCTAAATTGAGTAAGGCCAGAAGATTAGACTTGTGCTTTCACATGTCTTTTTGTGCTCCCCAAAATTACACCATTGTATTTGATTCTTCCTGTTTCTTTACCCTTAGATGAGACTAACTAAAGGCGAGGAAGGTAAGAAGGTACCAAGCATCAGGGTCCATAAGGTTCTATTTGCAGTCAAATGCTGTAGCCTGCTATGCCAGAACAGGCCACCTGCACTACAAAACTCAGCTTTTATTTTACAGTAGCATTACCTCCTACTATCACTGACTGTAACCTTTGCAGGTGGTTGGAATGTTGGCCAACAACAGTGGTCACTACTGGATAGCATTAAACCTCAGCTACCAAAATGTATTTTTAAATCTGAAGGATGTGGTAACATCTGCACATATTTGGAGGAAATATGAGCTTCTTCCTCTTTGTCCTCTGAGAAAATGGAAGGGCCAGATTGGAAACAGCTTATGGATCAAAGGTCAATGCCAAAGGGACATTTAAGTAAAGAAGTGAGAAACTATGAGAGAACAAGATGGAAGGTGCAGGAAGCAGGGTCTGGGTTCACCTAACCCAATGTAGGTACAAGCATCTCTATTAGTCACTGAGGTCTCCCTCTGTTCAATGGCAAGAAACAGGCACTTCTAGGCTGGGACCCATCTCACCTATTTTGGATGTTGGCTTTCAATGAAGAGGAAGCACACCTTAGAGGACTAAGCAGAAGAGATGGAAATGGGCAGAAAGGAGTATGGGCTATGTATGAGAACAAGGGGACTAAATGGAGAGAAAAGCGGATACAGAGGATCAAACAGGGTAGAGGTTACAGACAAAAAGGGACAGAGAATAAAAATAGCCCTTCATTCCTTGGAAAGCATTAGAAATTCAGTATCTTTAGAACTGCAAACAAGGAAATATGTATTTCTGATATTCATTTAGGAATGACTTAAGAGTCTTATACAATCAAGTTCTAAGTGGGAAACTTCCCCCTGAAGGAACACATAATCCTCACAAGGTAAGTAAGCTGAAATGACGTAAACTATTGCTTATTTCTACACTTTTATGATTTTAAGACAGTCTCACAATACAAAGAATTCAGTTCATGATTTCCCTCCACACATGACTAGAGATAATGAAACAAATGAAGATAAATAGGTTTGTCCTATCTCCCAGACATGCTCTTTGAAACGCCTTCCCCAGGAACTGCATGGAGCTTGGCGCAATCGCTGCTGTCCTCCAAGTGCCAAAACAGAGAAGGAATGGTGCTGGGCAGGAAGCACAATCTGCAAGGGTAGGTGGGAGGGATGAAAAGGCAGGCTCTTTATCCCATGTCTAAGAGTCAATTACAGCCTAATCCAAAGATTTTTGGCAGATTCACCATGATAACCTCATCTTTCCAGGTTTCAAAAAGCCACATCTCCCTTGCACCACAGGCTGGCCTCTCATATAACACTTGATGACACTAACTTCATCTTACTCCTCCCACAAAAATATCGGTCAGCCCAGAAGCAGAAGGTCATTTTAGTGATATAAATTGCTTCATTTTTTTGACAAGCATTTCCGTTCCGTTTCATTCTCTCAGACTGTCTGCAACTGATAAGCTCAGTGAATCATGCTAGCAAATCAGTGCTAAACTATAAAAAGATTAGGCACTTTCAACATAGCGCACATGAACGTGCTGCATGCACACTGAGTATCTGCCTAAAGGACAGCAATTCTTTTACTAAAGTATTAACATATCGTTCTAGAAAAGTGCCACTAATGAACTGATGTCCCAATCCAGATCTTCCATGAATCACGTACCGAGCCGCATACTGAACCCTGTGAGTGACAGAACTGAACATGCCGCTAAAAGTTCCTGCAGCAGATGGAAGAAACTCCGCTCTGCAATTCAGCCTGTAAGGCATCTGTCAGATCGTAGCTACAGACTGTTGTTGAATTTTGCCCTGTTTTTCCACATCCAGCTACTTTCCTGGCATTTGAGGACTACTGCTTGGACCTCACACAGGACAATGCAAAGAGCCAGATGAGCAGCCCAGGAGGGAGATGACTGCCGTATTTGGAAATGCACCATTTCTAGAGGCTACAGAGATCTCCAAAAAGATACAAAGGCCAAGAAAGTTCTTGGATGCTCCACTCACTCTATTACAGAAGTGCATTTTTCAAGACAGAATGTAGTTCTGTTTCCCACAACATCAGGTCTGACACTGCTCGCTGAGTGTCAGTTGCTGATCTGGCTATTAGCTTAGGCTCATTGCATAGGTATCCATCAAGTTCAAATCTTACCCTGTAAAGCATACATGTAAAGTAAAAACCTTAATAAAATTCTCACTGTTTACTTAACTCAAATTAAACATCTCATTCCATGGGATGTAGTCACTTCTGCTACCTGAAACACAATGTCTTTCAAATGACTGAAAATCCTGGGAACAGGTGACTGGTGAGATTAACAAAGATATCAAAATTCTCTGACTATTCACAATGTTTCTAATTCATAGCTGAAACACTTCAGAAAGTAAAACTAATCATAGTTATTTAATCTCATGATTCATTCACGATAAAATGACATTTTCTGCATAGAGATGACACCTAAACTGATGTTCTCTGATACAGCAGTGTAAATTTCCCACCCTACATTGTTTCAGTTCAACCCCCCGATTTGAGCTGAATTCCAATACCACTTTCAAGTTGAAACACCAAGAATGGCTATGCCTATAGGATGGCTGTTTGACAGTGACAGCCTTAAGTCTGAATCTCTTCCCTCTTCCACTCCCTTCCACCCCTATTCTAATACAAACAAATCACATAGCTGATGAGCTAGATCAATAACGTTTTCAGTTTCACATCCCACCAAATGCAGGAACAGGGAGGTGATGCCAACTGCAAGACACTTATCTTTCATTCCTCTCATATTTTCTTCTCTCTTCAGAGTGTCAAAATAGCTCCCTAGCTGTACTACTATTCTCGTCTTTACCTTTTAGATATAATTGTATTGAACTAGCCAAACTGATCCTTTGTGTGTAAGCTACCATCAGAGGAAATCACTACTATATTTCAGTTAACTTCAATATTTTTCTTAATTGGTTTTTCAGTCCATGAACGACTTAAAAAAAAAATCAGGCTGCTAAAACTTCCGATTTATGCTTAGCTATAACAAAGAGGTTAACACAAAAATCCAGACTGTTTTAGCAAGCTAGCAAAAACTAGTTATTTGCCTTTACACTATCAGATTTACTTAAGATTATGGAAACAGATGGTTCCACTTGACCAGTATAAAATCTTTTTTTTCTTAAATAAACATACCACAATGAAAAGCTTCACTGTTTCTATATCTGACAAGACTGTATTTAAACAAAAGGACAGAAATCGTGATTTGTAAGAAACACGAACTCTCACCTATTAAAAAAAAAATGCCAGATGACAGACTTACAAACGTCTAGTTCTGCTTGGCCAACAGTAACAATGTATGGATCAGTTTTAACATACATGTTAGCTCTAAGAACATTTTGAAACATTACTTTGGAAAGGTTAAGCTATATATCGATATACTGGCTGACAGGAACTCTGTAGGGGGAAATTAAATTTTTCCTACCCTAACGAGGGTTTAAAAGCATATTTATAAAAACATTGGCAAAGCAAATTGAGTGCTCAGTGTAAGTACACCATTCTTCTTCTTTTTTTATTATTGTCATAATAAAAAAACACCAACCAACCAACAAAATCCCCACAAAACCTCAAAGTCACTCTCCTTCAAAACACATGAAGTTTTTGACCCAAACTTAAAGAGTTGTTCTGCCATATGCTGTCTCCTGCCTCTGAGGGTCTGAGCTCATTGCTCTTAGAAGAGGAGGAAACCTGCTGTGTTGTGGATCATTTCAAAGGCAAGACTGACACCCTCTCTCCCACTGAAACAATTTCACTTCACATGGCATACTTAAACCTTATTAGATCAGAGATGAGAACCTGAACATCTTCCTTTCTATGTGACAGTCCAAAGCACTACAGTCTAACAGCATTTCCACCCACTCTTGTCCTGCTTCCACAAGAGCTGGGAATGGAAATGCACTACCCAAGTATGAGAGCAGATCTCCTAAGCACTGGTTGGGAAATGGGTACTCATCCATGAGCTAAAGAGTAGATTCAAAGCCTCTCATTGCACTAAACATAGGCATCACTAAAATTCCAAGGAAGTAGTCATCAGGAAAAGATGGGTCTCGGGACTCAGGGGGCTGTTTGTATTTTTTGGCAGTGTTTTCCTATTTGTCTGAGTTGGAGGGTTGTTTTGTTGTTGTTGTTTTTAGTATTACCAGAATCCAACAGGATGTTCATGCAAAAATTGCAGACAGACCATAGATTCTTATCAGAGATATGCAGTGTATTTTAGCCACTCAAGGGACTACTAGTTAATTTTTAAATTACTAATATTAATTATTTCAGAAAATACTTATTTTGCATCGGTTGGAAGTACTTCATAAAATATGTTAAAAAAAATTCATATTGCCTTAGTTAAAAGAACACCAGATTGCTGGAGCTGAAATATTTTGTTGCTGGGACTTCGTTTTTTACATACTTTTCCAAATTCCCCAGGGGTCTATCCTGGAGGTAGGGTCATGGGAGTCCCCTGAAAGCTGCTTTGTGAACATGACTTTCCTGTCGGTAATGTGAACATCATTTTCACAAAGCAATGCAAATCCAGAGGGCTTCCAGTTACTTCACAGGAAATATAAAGTTATTCCTGTTGTTCCATATTTGGACAAAAATGACATTTAAAGCAACTGTTTCCTCCAAGTACATTCTTTTACAGGAAGCTCTGGTAACAATCAAGATATCTGCTTACTTATTGAAATTTTCAGAGTATTGCATTATAGCACTCAGTACTGCATAGCTCGAAGCAGATAACTGGTTGGTGAATACCAGCTAATGGTGTTATCATTAAAATATAAAGCTTTCCATCAGCATTATCTACTAGCTGGTCTATTTCCACAACCTGCCAGATACTGCTTAGTCACTAGCAAGTAGAGAATGTGGTATGTACCAACTGAGTATCAGTCCAGTTGGTTTTGTACCCTTTCCCAATTTATGAACTTCACTTTCAGTTATATTTTCAAAGAAGTGAAAAAAATTCCAGGTGCCCATAGGATTCACTGGTGTTACAGTCACCGGTGTTACCTCCTTGAGCTGAGAATAGGGCATACTCCAGGACTTGCTGACATCCAGTGATAAGCACTTTGAGGGATACTTTTCAAAGGCCATGACCCACTCCTACATTTGATTATGGTAATCACTGCAAATAATTCCTAGCCTACTACTTTGTGAATGGAGCCAGGAGACACAGGTGAGAAACTCCCCAGTCTTACTAACTTAAAAAAAAAATTGAGAGGAAGACAGGAAAACCTGTTGTAGAATCACCACGGCTGTTGCCAAGCTTACCAGCTGCCTCCCATGCAACTGCTCCAGAGCATATAAAACAAATTGCTCCTTATCCTGCACAACACAGATCCAACCACCATGCCCTCTAACTTCTCTTTTTAGTGTAACTATAGGCATATAAGCTGAAGGGAAAACAAACATCAAACTTCACTCTCATTCATGAGGCAGAGTGATTGCAGTCTTTGTAACAAACTTGTTTCTCTTGATGCCTTCCAGGATGGATTTACACAACCACCTCCAGCAGAAGAAGTAAAAACCTGGATCCAGCCATAAGTTGGCATGATGGAAACGGCATCATTACAATAGCGTCTCATAACTGCTGCCTTTGCCAGCAGTGGTCAGTGATGCCAGAAGGATAGGCAGCACCCACACCCAGAGGACTGAGCTGCTTTCTAAAAATGCCTTGTACCTTCTCTGTGCCTTTTGATGTTTAGTGCACACCTTCAATTTTCACAAACACAAAAGTACCCATAACAAATCTGAGTATGGGTGCTTGGTGTGGTTGAAAGTCTGCCCTAAAATGGCTCCATCATGAAGGCAAAATGGAACCAAAATCAAGCAGAGGCTGAGGGAGAGGTAGTGGTGGTTGCCAGCCCTACAGGCATGAAGCCCCTCCTTGCTACCCTCTACCTCCCAGCATTCTTCTGACTCAACGACAGAGGCAGAAACAGGCTGAGAAGAAATTGCCATTGACAACTTCCTCCTTACTTCCTCTCATACAGAACAGCCCTCTCTAAGCAGGACTGGGGAACACGTGAAGAGCAAACCATCTTGCCCACAGCCTGGGTCCAGCCCAGCACACCAGCCAGAGGACAAACTGCAGCAGCATGGCCACAGGCCTAGCTCCCTTGCTGTGCAACAATTTCTCAAAATGTAGAGATGAAAAATCTCTCTCTTATTGGCCACATAAGCACCCTGTTTTCTCGCCTACAGTTTCATTTACCTCTGTGGTTATCAGGCCATGAATGCACAGCTGCTGTTTTAGGCACCAAATATGACACCTAATATGACAGCCTAGCCACTGTGGTAACTACTTGCCTCTGTAGGCCACAAAGGGCCCAGGTAGGACCATCCCCCAGCCATTTGTTTGCCATGCTGTCCACAGTCATCACTAAGTCTTCCCTTTAATAACCAGTACTCATCTGGCCCCTGCAAGCCACTGTTATACCACAGAGCACAGTTGAAGAGCTTTTCTGCTGGGGAGGCACATCCCTCCAGCACCTCAGCCCTCCTCAAGGCTTTTTTGAAGCCTGGAGGCAAATAAGATGCATAAGGAGGGATATGCAGGAAGCTAGTGAAGCCATTTAGCAAATGTTTACAGCAAGTCCATTCTTTCTTGTTAGCTGATAAACATGAACATCAACATAAACAAACACATTTAAAAGTAACAACTTTAAAACAACACAATGCAGGAAAGCAGAGGACTTCTTCCTTGTCCATCCTTGCCTAGACTAAATAAACTGAGAGGCGAAATCCTCTTAGTTGAGATGCACACCAAAGAATGTGAGAAAAGCACAAGAAGATAAACACAACTTCTAGGCTTGAGCCCAGAGAAGAAAACACAGGTGACACAGAATCCACCACAGATAGATTGTTGTGTTTTGAACTCACAGTACCTGAGCATGGCTTTCCTTTGGGTGGGCTTTGAGCACTGTATTTTTACTTAACAGCTCCTAACATCATGTTTCAACTCCTCATTTCCCCTCCAATCAGTGGAGGAGATTGTGTGCACATGCAGGTAACACTATCACCTTGGCCTCCTGCCTCCACATCACATACACTGGATGAACAGTGTCCTTCTTATTCCTCTGCTCCCCATCACTATTTCCTTATCTTTCTGCCCTTCCCCAGTCTGATTCTGCACGACTTATGAAGTAGCTTCATGTGGGTATGCAATACCTGCAGGAAGGGCTCTGCACATGCACTGGCAGCAGTTCCTCAGCACAGAGAAACTACTGCCACAGAGTCACTCCTTGAAGCTGCAGCTGTACTTGAATGAGATTAGTATCTCAAGCATACAGCCCAAGAGGTGGTGCAGCATCCTGTCACCAAGCTGATTTGCTCCCACATACAAAGGAAAATATTAAGCGAAGTCCCTTCTGACTTTCACTGCATATTGCAGGTATAGACAACTTGTCACTAAAATCATTCCAGAAGGAATGTGTCAGATGGAGTATCTAAAGAGTACCAAATTTTACTAGACTATATGCAATTTTTATTGCATGAATTTATCAGAACTGTCTAAATGATTTCTTTCCAACACTCTTTTTCATGTCAAGTTATCCTTTCTTCTAGCAGGACCTCAAACTTTTCAAAAATTCTGACAATGAAATAATAAATCAATAAAGATCAATATAAACCACTTAAAATACATTGTTCATACTTTCCGACACCAGATGGAAGGTTGGCTTACTCATCTTCCCAGTAACATTTGGAAGAGAAGAGAGGTAAGAAAGTAGTTGCCAGTAGCCTCACTCTGGACAGCAGACTCAACAAAGAGTCATAAGATTGTTAATGAGCAATTAATTAGTACATTTTAAGAATCCTATGGTATTCTAGAAACAGCAGTAGTAACCACAACAGTTCAACATCCTTGTCAAGCACAGGATTTAAAAAGCATGTAGCATGTTTAGTCTACTTAGCAGCTGGCCAAAATATACAGAAAATTTCATTTTATAAACCCATTTTTCTTCCCCACAAATCTCAAAGCCCTTCCAAACAGTGGCAATACCTATGGCAATACCATTATGGCAATACAGCAAAAAAAGTTGCATTTAATTCCTCTAGTGAAAGATTTCAGCCAAAAGTTGCAGACAGACAGTAGAAACTGTAGCATCACAAGGCAGGGTTAAAAATTCCTTAAGTGAAATGTCTTTTAGGACTACTTGTATTATAACCTTACTACAATTTTTGAACTGAAAGTAGTACCAGAAGTTTACCTTATGTATTTGTCTAATATTTTAATAAATTGTTAGTCAAGAATATATCCAGAAGCTTTTCTTAAGCTCCGATTTACAACTTTGGTTCAGTTAAACCAGTAATTTTTGCAACAAAGTATTAGTGATTTATCTGTTTGGACTCCTAAAATGCTGTAACAGGATGCATTCTCTTTTCTGCTTCTTAACAGGCCACTGAATTCTGTCTTTTGCTCCTGCTAAGGATACCACTGAGTATGAGCTGCCTTCGCTTTAGGACTCATGAGTATCTTTTCTCCTAAAGACTCTGTCCACTCCAGAAACACTCTACACATTTCTAGTTACATTTCAAAAGACATTACTCCAGATTTCAAGATTCCAGATGGATATGGCCGTGCCTGTTGTAGAGTCCTACTTGCAAGAGATATATGTATTAAATGCAAAGCTCACAAAGCTTTCGTTTCACAAAAGCCCTGGCTCAGTAAAAAAGTGAAGATTCATCTATTGTTCAGAAACACAGAGACTAACCAAAGGGGAAAAAAATGCTTTTTGTTCCTTTACTGTTGCAAACTAATGATCCCTAAGGCTTCCTTATTCCTCTCAGAGAAGCAGCAACTAAGTGCTTATAGTCAGAGGCTTGTCCAACTGGTGTTGTCCTTTAAGAAAGGGTCTAGAGATAAGAAAACAAGCAGAAGAAAAAAGAAACATATCAAACCAAACCCCAATCATTAAAGTTCGGCAATTAGACAGGTAATTGAGAAGTAGCTCCCAATACACTCCTCTAGTTCACATGTTCACTTTGCAAGAACTTTACAATGCCCCACGGTTGAGGCAGCACCTCAATCTGAAACACGGCACTGGCTCTAGATCCTGCACAAATAAGGAAACATCTTCCTTAGTGAGCTACAGCCTCTCTCACAAACACACTTAGGCATCCACGGTTTATGATGGTTTATGATTCCTTTGCACTTGACTTCAACAAAAAGAATGAAGATGAGCTTTACCACAGCATATTCTATGGATTGCAACACTTCTCTGAAAGTTATGAGCTATTGAGCGTGGATTCCTCCTTCTCCTACCTGATGTGCAGCATTACAACCACACTGAGACACAAAAGCTGACAATGACATGTATGACTTGCAAGAACCCAGAGCATTTGCATGTGTTAAACTTAGAGGGAGTGGATGGATTGGATCCCTTTTGGGATGTTGCTGCCTTCCTCATTCATCTAACTAATATCATACTTACATGGGAAGAAAAGGAGACTTAGGTGCAAATTAGATGGTCTAAATCTCACACTTCAACCTATTAAACCCACACTTGAAGTGGTTACATGTCCTGTGGCACTCATCTGGTTCCTACTTAAGAACCCTACAGTATAAAGGAGTTCATAGCAAAGCAATGCAAATCTTCAGTGTAGTTTTCACTGCCCTGAAATCCAGGAGCCTTAATCTTCTAACTTGCTCTGAATTCAACCCTTACAGAAACAAACCAGAATATTCATACTGGCAGAAACTATAAACGTCAGCTCTTCTTATACAAATCAGCTCTTTAGCCCAGAAAACACTTTAATTTGCAATTGGATTGTGATCTTCTAGATGCATGTTGCGCTGTAAATAACCATATCTATTAAAGAGCATTTTGTCTCAAAAATCAATAATGAAAGACTAGACCGACAAACAGCTTATTTTGTGTTCTTTTCAGTGGTAGAACTCACTTTCAGTGATGTGGCTGGTCAATTGGAATATTTTGGCACTTTAAAACCTACTCACAGGAAAAATCAGTACTATCCACATGTAATCTAATTTACTTGTCTGGCCCAAATGAAAAACAGACACAATTTTCTCAATCATGTATTTTTCAGAATCAACATTTGAAAATCCAGGTTTAATAAAAATTTAAATGCTGGAACATTAGAGCAAAATAGAAACAGGAAATATTTAGTGCAACATTTGCCAAACGCAAAAGGAAACAAGCTTGTCAGTCCTCTCTTTCTTTCATGTTTCTTTGTTGACTAGACAGGAAACTGACAAAAATTGATTTTTTTTTTCTCTTGTAAAGCATACAGCGTAGTTTTTATTGTACCACTTCAGTTGCTGACTGCACTTGGTAAATAAAAACATACTTCATAAGCATCCAGGGAAGTGCTTAATATCTGACAGTTTACAAAAATGCCGTACTAATTAAGTACAAAAAGAAGAGCAAACAGCTTTCATTGCAGAAACGGAAATAACGTGATTTAGAAGAGAAGCTGAAAATCCATTCTTTTTTATGGTAACTTCCTGAGTGATGGAAAAGCTATAGCTGAGTAAAATTAAACATTTGCCTAACCTGCATTCCACATGTAGAGGTCAGCAGAAGTGCAAACATTGATGAACACTGAGATATGGCTGTAGATATTTTGTGACAAGTTTATTTAAAAACGTTAAGAAGTAGATAATGTTTAGCTGTAAGATTTCTTCCACTTATTGATAAAAAGCAAGCAGACACAAAAAGGCTTCAACATCCTTGCTCGCTACTTAGATTTAAAAAGAATTGGGTGTGATGAACATAGACAAATTAAGTTGGAGGTCTGTGGCCAGTGCGGGTCCCAAAGAGTTGGTTTTGGGGCCAGTCTTATTCAGTATCTTCATCAACGACCTGGATAATGGGACAGAGTGTACACTCAGCAAGTTCATTGATAATACCAAACTGGCAGGAGTGGCTGATTCCCCAGAAGGCTGTGCTGCCATCCAGCGGGATCTCGACCGGCTTGAGAGTTGGGCAGAGAGGAACCTCATGAGGTTCAACAAGGACAAGTGCAGAGTCCTGCATCTGGGAAGGAACAATCCCATGCACCAGTACAGGCTGGGGGTTGACCTGCTAGAGTGCAGCTCTGCAGAGAGACACCTGGGAGTCTTGGTTGCTAATAAAATAACCATGAGCCAAAGCAGTCCAAGCCCTACTTTTGTGCTGCCACTGGCACACATCAAACGAATCCTATGACTAAACTACATGAAGACTAATTACAGTGATTTTATTCTTCCATTTTGCTTTTCAACAACCCATTTTAGCTTATTGAACTACTGTCATGCTGGGGTCAATCAAAAAACTGCTGCCATGGTGGAGAGGCATAATGATACAAGCAGGACCACACATTGAACCATCTAGAAACAGTCTAATGTGGTGGGTTAAGATTGACAAAGCTTTGACAAGTAGTTCAATTATGAAAGGCACTTATTTTAACAGACACTAATATAAATTGGTACATTTATATGAGCTACTGCATGGTATTCTGACAGAAAAGGATGGAAATCCCCAGAGTTTACCTTGAAAATGAAACATTACTGACTGTATTCCCTCATCTAATAGTTTAACTCGCACTTACTAACAAAGATACTTTTGTTTATATTTGTATTGGTGAAAGGAGATTCAAAGCATCTCTGAAGCCATATTGGTCTAAATTCTTCTTAAATATATTTGATAGTTACTTTCAATTTTCTATAGCTGCATGACTTCCGTTCAATAATCTCACTCCATACATGTCTATAAGATAGTGTCCTCTTTTTTTTCCTAAAAATAAGTTGATCAATTTTATATCATTACGGATATTAACTGAATTCACAATTGCAGTTAATTGCAATATGGCTTCTAGCTCTGCCAGGCTTCTTATTTGTCAAAAATAAACATACATTGTGGCACTACCAACACAGCTTCATGCCAAAATTCACAAATTTCAAGGAATCCAGACAGATGTTGAAAAGGAGCTTCCCATTGCTTTTCCCTAGAGCCTTCTCAGCCTGTGAACACCTCTGGAAGATATGTCATCCAGAGTACAACTAGTGCTACACACAGTTTGCGACTTTGCTAAAGAAAATTATCATCAGGTAATCACAGAATCACAGAATGGTAGGGGTTGGAAGGGACCTTTAGAGATCATCTAGTCCAACCCCCCTGCAGAAATGAAAAATTACTTCAAGTCATGTACAAAAGAAATGTGAAGACTCATGCAGTCCTAACTGACAATCATTTTGCTAAAGATGTTTGCAAACTATAAATTAGACTAACTGTTCCAGAACATCCTGAGCAGATTTGTGAATGAAAAAATGTTCGGCCTAACAGTTTAACTACAAGAAATGCAAATATTGACAATTTTGAGTAACAAGTGCCCTCAAAAAAAACAGGAATAAAAGTGATAAATGTAAGCAAAACCACCCAAAGTCACATCACGAGACTGCCTTTCAATGCCAGCACATCTGCAAAAGTCATCCTAAAACTCAAAGTTCAGAACATGTCATTCTCATGGCAACATCCTCAATGCGCCAGATGTATTCCCAACTCGCTCCCTAGAACAACCACACTTTTAACCACACATCTAAATAACACTTTTTTAAAAAAATAAGTCATATTTACACTGAGTGAAAAGTTAAACTGAATCCATTAAAGTGACTGTATCTATTTATTAAAAGTGGCTTGTTAAATAACAGGACATCAATGCTGTCTATACAGCCTTAAACTTATGAGTACCACCTTACAGATGTGTTGGAAGTATTCATGACTATCAGGGGCCCTCTCATTTTTGGCATCTTCTTTAGACTGGAGTTACATGAGTTTATGGGTATCTTCTAAGGTAAAAAGTGTCATCCCCTTGACTTTCTCATAGATGAGAAATGTGCAAACTAAAGATTAAAAAACAGTAGATAAACTTCAAAGAAATTGAAGGATAATTATTAAAAAAACATGCTTTTTCAGCCAAAATCACACTTGCTGTGGGCCTAGCTCATATTTCTTGCACAGGGATAATGGTAACTCCATCTGGATTTGCTCATGGATCATTTTTGCAACTGATGTAATTCAGAAGTTGAAACACAAACACACACACAAAAAAGTCATACATGAAATAATTAAAGGTTTTAATGCAGATTCAGTGTGTTCAATGAAGTTACCATTAGCATATTTTAACCAGATTTTATGTAAGCAAAAGTTTTACAAGGGAATTAGTCCCCTAATTTTACTGGTTCTTGCTTTAAAGGAGTGTCGTGGTTTAGGCCCATCAGGGAACAAAGGCCACGATTAGCCTCGAGTACCGAAGAGGCTGAGGATTGCTCGAGGGCAGGGAGGGCTTAATTGCCGCTTAAGGTTCAGGACAAAACAGACCAGGCTACTCGGTTTTGGGGAAGAAAACAGAAAATAATTTAATGCAAAATCAACCAAAACATAACCAAAATGAAACAACCCAGAGTAATACATCAATGGAGAGTCCAACCAGCCTTTTTAAGAACACCTTCTTGCCACCCCTCCCCTCTTCCCGGGTTCAGAGCCCTGATCCCGGTGTTTTTACCTTGCCCCCCCCTGAACGGTTCGGGGGGGCAGGCAGTGGGGGGTTCAGTCAGTCGGTTTCCGAGAGCTTCTGCCGTTTGTCCCTCCTCAGGACGGGTGAACTCCACACCAGTCCTCCCTGCAAGTCCGTGGGGTAACTCACAAGCATGGCAGACTTGCACGGGCTGCTCCGATGCCCACTTATTCCAAAGGCTGCAGCTCCTCTCTGCCTCTCGTGTGGGGCTGCTCTGCGGCGCGCAGGCTCTCCAGCACGGCCTGGGCCATGGCCATCTCCCCACACAGTCCCCCGCCCGTCCGGGCTCACCCACACGGAGCTGTTGGTGGCTCTCAGTCTTGCCACGAATCTCCATAGGTTTCAGGGGCACAGCTTGTATTCTCGCCACGGCTTGCAGAAGGGACTCCGGTCTACTGCTTCTCGTTCCTTCCTCCTTCTCTGGCTGAAGGGTCCGCGTGGTGGCCTCCATCTTGTATCACTCTCCACCTCCCGACTCACATTTCAAATTCCCGTCCCCTAAATAGTGATCGCAGAGGCGCCAGATTGGCCCAGCCGGGCCGGAGGTGGGTCTGAACCTAGGAGCCGGGGGAGGGTCTTCACTGCAACCCGCTCCCCCTGTTACCAAGCCAAAAGCTCCTCCTGGCTAAACCAGGACAAGGAGATATTTATTTATAGTATGTTTTTACAGTACTTATTTTTCCCTGTCTCTAACAGTTTATTTGATCTCCAAGTAAAATAATTCAGGTTTGAAAAGTACCCTATTAACATAAAGATAAAACATTTCACCAAAGGCATAGTGTTAGAAAGAAACAGAAGTTACTACATTTAAAAGGATTTTAATACTTAAACTCTGCAGCTTTCAGTAGTTCTCAGAGTCATCACAAATGGAAGAGTTTACATCATACACAAACAAAACTGGAAGCCCGGGAAGTGTGTGGAGCAAAAGTGCTCCCACCTACAAAAAACAGGCAGATAAGATCAGTAGACCATGTCCCAAAACCACCTTGTATTTAATTTTTCCTTGATTTCTTCATGAAATATGACCTCTATGAGCATCACCCTAAGCTGGCACTACTCAGAGCACTCAAAAGCAGAGAAAGGAAAGCAGGAAATTACACTGAGATGTGGGATTAGGAGTTCTGGCTGACAAATACAGTAGCATAGAAACACCAAAATTCAGAATCCAAGTTTTGTAGTCACAAACACACTTATGCCACAGCATCTCCCAGGAGGAACATGCCCCACAGTAGTTTACAACGCATACATGTCTAAGCAGTAGAACGGCTATGTAGATGGATACTGTTTACCAAAAGATAAAATCACCCAGTCTGAAAGAAGAGATGGCTGGTTTCTTTCCTTGATATGCACCCATAGTATATGACTCCTTTCCACAGTTCCTTCAGAAAAGAGATAAAAGTGATGCTAAATAACCATCTCAGTCAAAAGGTTCCACAAGACGTTCTAAACATCCAACAAGTTTTGAGCAACTATAGGAGAATATCGCTGGAAAGGGGCAACACTTAAGAGCAGCAAAGTTGGAAAAATAACAGTCGTGAGAAACACTACTGGAAAGGAGGAAAACACCTGCAAAGCTTAGTTTAGCTACAGCATTAGCATCAGTATTTCCTCTGTATGATTCAAAATAAGCTACATAATTTTCAAACTTGCAGGGTGCTAAGCAGATCCAAATCACTGCAGAAGATTCTTTCAATAGTGTTGCGCCCATTGCATCACCTAACAACATGTTCAGAAACTTTGGAGTACCCAGTGATTTTGAAATATCTCATTACTCATTTAGATTTGGCTTATAGGTGCATAACTTTGGGCAGCCATTTACATAGCAAATATGATTAGATTTTTTTCTAATTTTCCAAGTCAAAGAGCTTTAAGAATTGAAAAGGAACTTCAACCAGTGAAAATAAAACAAGACTGTCATGAATTCTCTAACCTGCAGTGTAAGATCCTGTCCTTACTGCTGTTTATTCCTAATGTATATGCATTTGACATATCAGTTTTCTTTCTCATATGGGAAAAAATTTATA
Organism: Colius striatus; assembly: GCF_028858725.1. Taxonomy (NCBI): domain Eukaryota; kingdom Metazoa; phylum Chordata; class Aves; order Coliiformes; family Coliidae; genus Colius; species Colius striatus. The sequence goes on from NC_084759.1 coordinate 59,341,593, forward strand.
CTCTCTCTTAAAATCAGCATATTATGAAGTCATCTCATGTCTCTATGCTTGGTAGATTGTCTGAAAAGATTCAAAATACCACACAGTTAAGAGTTGCTTGCATAAAGGCAGTGATTTTAACTACCAAAAAACTCCTATCTGCTTTTATCTTAGAAGCAGGTAATCATAGAACACATTGAAATAGTAGGCTTGAAATGTACAAATATAAAAAAAAATGAATGCTTTTACAAATACTCCAATTAAGGCCCAATGTAACACTAACTCACATCACTTTTTAGATCATGGAATCACCATTTTACCCCTTGGAAAAACTCCATACAAAAATAACATCTGTAGGAAAATGGAAACATCAGGCAATTAGTACTACAGAAGATTCTGCTATACTCATTAGCCTAACAGCCTTTTTATTCTGGTCTTATTTTTCACATCCTTCCTTTCTTTTAGATGGCTGTGTGTTACCATTTGGTAAAGAAGAAAGCATCTGAATTTTATCTTTGCAAGCCTCAAATGTATTATTTTCAGAATTTTTAAATCATTGCAGAGGAGTAATGGAATATAAAAAATTATAGGTATTGCAACATTTTATTCTTATCCAGAAAAATGTGTATTGCTTTAAAAAAAAAAATCCCAAAACATTTACAAACAATTTTAAAAGCTTTGTTTTCTCTTAACAATGGTGACTAATTTCAAATACCACATGAACGCACTCATCCTAATGTACAAGTCAGATCAAACCTTGACTTACTTTTTTCCTCACATCATAAACTCTTTTGGTCTTTTCCATTTCAAGTGCTACCTAATATATGTACCATCTCTCCTGAAACATATTAAATACTTGTATCACAAGCAAATTTCAAATAGGTTTCAATAAACAAGTCTAAAGGCACAGAAAGCTTTTGATTATTTCTGACCAGAAGATAAGGCAGGCAATAAAAAGGTGACCTAAAGATACTGTTGGCAGTGAAAACTTCAAGGACAAGTATCTCCAAATGCTCAAGTTGTTCTTTTCTGAAGAATCCTTTGGTTGGATTCTTTTACACGGACACAGTGCTGGGGACTTTATTTTATAGCTTACTTACACAGTGATGTGACAGATTTGTTACATCTTGTAAAGGCATGTAGCATCATTGATACTTGATGGTTTGTCTATTCTGCCAATTCACATTCTTCAGCTGTGTGCCACAAGAAGATTTGGACTTGGATGACCATGAAGTGGCAAGACCTGGTCTAGCAATGCAAATGCAAGACTGATAACCAGGATAATGCATAGGGAATTTATGAGCCTACTGCTGAGTTTGTATGACCGTTCTCAAAGTAACTTACAGTATGTATAAATGCATCTGTTAGATGCAATTGAGAAGTCAGTGATTTAGTTGCATAAATTCTAAAGCTTCAGGCAGCAGAGATGCTGTAACATAAAAGCCTAGTTTCAAAAAACTGCCTTTCAAAACAAGAAGTTACTCTTCCTCTTCCCAGTAATGAGAATTTGTTTAAATTCAGCTCTGGGACATACAATGTCAACTTTTGTTGTGCAAACCGATCTGAAAGGACAAACTGTGACCACGTGAGTTCGTTCTTAAATGTCTGAAACTCATACTACGTGAAATTGTTTCCTCTAATCAACAGCAGCTCACCTTCTCTCTCTGACATGGCCTGTTACTACAGTTATTAATAACTTTGCTTTGTCCCTGCTTATGACTAGGTATGACAATCCTGACTTCTTCGTGAGTGACACTCAGATGGAAGTCACAATTTGCATTGGGTGACACAGACTGATGCTACGCAGGGTCTTGATAAGATTAGGACATGGGATAGATCCAGCCCTAGGATGCTTAATTCTGAAAAGAAATGGGATGCTTGAGAGGTGAGGGAAGTTAGCTGGAAGAAACTGAACAAGTAGCACCATGTCCTTAACCCTTGTGTGTATGAAAACTAGAGTGAAAGAGTGGAGAAACGGTATCCTTTACAGACTATATCATTAGTTTTCTGGGAACTAATAAAACTTTCAGGAACTAAAGGATAATGGGATGAAGCTGGAACACCAAAAGTTCCACTTAAACATAAGAAAAAACTATTTCACTGTTCAGGTGAGGGAGCCCTGGCACAGGCTGCCCAGAGGGGTTGTGGAGTCTCCTTCCTTGGAGGTCTTCACGACTTGTCTGGACATGTTCTTATGTGACCTGATCTAGGTGAACCTGCTTCTGCAGGGGGGTTGGACTAGATGATCTCTAAAGGTCCCTTCCAACCCCTACCATTCAATGATTCTATGACTCTAAAGGATAACTGTTATTTAGAAATAACAACAATAAAAGCACCAAAATAGGCCATTTTCAGTTCACAGTACAGCTTCAATTCTCACTGAAGCTTCTCCTGCAGTTGGAACATTTATAATCTTTCTCATTGTCTCAGAACAACCACAATCACTTTTTCCTCAGTTAAGCCCTTAGTAGGGTCTTCCTTATTTTCACAACAAAAAGTGTCTCAAGACCTCTACCCTTCTGTCAGCTTAGGTTCACACCAATGAATATAGGAAATTTTAGGGAAATCAGTTTCTTGGGGAAATGGAGAGAAATCAATAATTAATTCTCATGTCTTTGTGCATTCTGTGCACTGCATGTAGGCTCTTTTCATAATTCTCTGATTATATATCCTATTTTCAATTCACTCTCCAATAATTTGAGATTCATCCCACGAGAGAAGAAAGAGCAGGAGGAGCCACTGAAACAATCCCAACAGTTCCTTCCCCAAGCAAGCTTTTGCAGGAGCAACATTCTCAAGCAAGCACTTTCTCAAGCAAAAAATATTTTGGTCTTCAAGATCAGCCACTTTTAAAATGTAAGACCTAGTAAATTAATTAAACGTGCTGATCAAGTTAAGGTACCCTTTAACAGAAGTATGATGAAGTGTAAAATGCAGAGCAAGAAAAATTTAGAATAGTAAGTTCATACATACTTAAGGAAAGTCATATACACATCTCATGACTGATTATTCATTAATTCTGAACATTAACTGTTTAATCTAAATTAACTGTGTCAGTATGTTTGCCATTTGGGCATCAAATATTTAATTTATAATAACTCCTAGAAGTGCATATCTCATAATAAAATTGATATAAAATTAAATTAAATTTACAGGCACTAGCTTAAGAATTCCTGAAAGATGCTTTCAGGATTTAGAAAAGTGATACTTACTGTATTAGAGAAGTGGATTTTTGAAATGGATTGTTAGAGAAACAAATTTTCTACATCGTCTACCTTTACCTAGTAAAAATAACATTTGAGAGGTGTACGTTGAACAACTGTTTTTCAGTGACTACACTGAATACTGTAATATTTGTCATCCTATTTTCACTTCAAAATAGAAGTCTACTCTACCTCAACTTATATTTTCACTTTCAAGCAAAACCAGCTGACTTTTCATGTACTTTCAGTTTTTGAGTCCCTGGCAATGACTTAATCTGCCCTCCAAACCAAAAGAGATTAGATTACAATTACAAAGCACTGAAAACAGGAAATGTTGTAAACTCTGACATGGTATTGTTGGTGACACTGAAATTTTCTTAAACATGGTCAGTCACCACTTGCCTACAAAGCTTTTTGACTTCTAGGAGAGTTGAATGAGGAACTGCTAATTTTAATGCAGAAGTCATCACCAGGCCATATGGATCAAAGTAGGGTTATTTAGGATACTTCCAAACCACAGCACACTTGTATTTCATTACTGAAGGAATTACAGCAACAAATCTAGAAATAATCAAAAATGAAAAATAACTCTTCACTACACTGTCTTTGTTGACAAAGTTGGAACTTTAGTTGACCAGCTATACTTTTGTGCCAATGGAGGCTAAAATTTTTTACTTATTGTGTGGATCTTCATAATACATTTCATTTCAATGAATTCCCCAAAAAGACACAAATGAGAAGCTCTCACCAACAGCATTCGTTAGATGAATGGACAGTCTGGCTGTATTGTCATAAATTTACTGAAACGGTGCTCAGAGAACATCCTTCTCCATCAGGTTTCTTTTACACAGTTTACTAAGAGAAGAGAGAAAATATATCTAAGGAAAAAAAATCCCAGCATTCTTTAGAACAGCAGCTTCAGCACCAGGTTTGGGATAAGCTACTTCTCCAATTGAGATGAGCCTTGTTCGCAGCCTAGCATCACATATCCAGGCTTTAACTAGACAATTAATTATTTTAAAAATATATTAAATTTATTTAAAATCTATATATTCAAATACTAACATAATTGAATTACATACAAATGAAAAGACGGAAAGACAGAAAAAAAGACAGAAAGACAGAAACACAGAGTCCTTTAACCATGATGAATGATCAGCAGATGAAATGAAACACTTTCTCAGGTGCAGCATATGTTAGGTAGCATGGCAAAGGAGCCTTGGAGTGAGCAGGAAGAGCGACACATTCACATGCAGCTTCATAACTGAGCAGGACAGATGGAGAAGAGCAGCGGCAAGTAAAACTCTGGTCAGCCTCTCTGTACGTAGAGATTTGGAGGAGGGAAACTGCACAAAGTCAGATGGAAAGAGTTTTGTTTCTGTGAAAAAAAGGCCAGATTAAGAGGACATACTGGAGAGGCCACCAGGATGATGGCAGTAGCCCATGGTATGTGCAGAAAGGTGAAGATGTTGTCATTAGCTGAAGAAGAAAAAAGGGTGGCCTCAGTGAGGGAACTCAGAGTTTCCTATTGCTGAGGCCGCAGAGGTTTGGGACTGGATATGGAGAACTAACGAGTATGAAAGAGTTCATTTCATAGGGCAAGAGTGGTGAGCAGGAGCTATCAGGAGGAAAGAAGAGTTGGAAAAAAAGAAGCGTCCTCCAGACAGGCCAGAGATGAGCAGAAAATTGAGACTGGGCCAAGATTGTAGACAAAAAGGAGAGGGGATACCATAGGGAAGTCTCTCTCCCTGTCCCTTCTAGTCTGGTTGTAGGGGCACACACTGCCATTCAACCCTAGTGCCTAGTTAATTCTTTTTTGGTTTGCTATCCAAAATCCTTCTCAGCTTGGCCTACTTTCAAAAATTTGCATCTCAAATTTCTGTAAATGATAAGCAGAGGGAGAATACAGGCTAAGTTTTCATATTTCTTTTGGCTTCTAAATAATGAAGAAAACCACTTGCACCCCTCTATTGAATGGTGTTTGACTGCAGTTCAGAGGACTAAAGATCTGGTTTTTTGCTAGTATAATTGCACACACAAAGTCTAAGTTCTGTAAAAGAAATGTAATCTCAAATTACAAAGACATGTCACTGTAACAATACAGTCTTCCTTTCCCACTAGGGGAAGCATTATCTTTATAACTAATACACTGCTTTAAAAAACACCCCAAAACACTAAATCCACGGCTCATGTACCTTAATGTAAGCCACAGATACATGCAAGGTCATATGTTAAGTAAATTAAGAGAACGATATATCAGTTCTGTCTTCTTGCTTAACTGCCCCAATACGTATGTTTTGTGTAAAATGTAGGCAATGATGAGAAGTTGCACTATGTGAGAGGGCAAGCAAGAAGGGTGAGGAAAGAGCCTTTCAAAAGACACTGGAGTTTTCTTCGACACTGCCTGGCACATTGGTAACACACATCCCTTGCCCTGAGAAACATTAAAACTCCTCTCTGCTCCAAAACAGGTCCTTACTTAGTTCAGTCACATTCACTGAAGTTTTTCAAAACTGCCTCATAACTCCCATGCGCATTCAAGCTCAAAAGATGATTAAAAATTCACAGTTATGGGGAAATATGAAGAATCTGGGAGAACAGTAAATTTAGTTACAAGGGAAGGGCATCATTGGACAGAGGTGAGGCCTTTATGTGAAGCACTTTTTGAAAACTTCCTGTTTCTCTTATGAAAACAAATGTCCATTAATGTTTCTTCCTTAACTAAAAACTTTTTTTAATGCTTTTCTTTGCTGAAATTTAAAAAAAAATGTAAACCAGGGGTCAGGAAGAAGAGGCAGCTGGGTTCTCTATCTAGTGCCAAATCTAAAAGAAAAGCTAAAGATCATCTAAATTTTTTGTACATTTACTTTTCACTCAGTTCAAGGTGCAAATGAAGCCATTTCTTGCTTGTAACAATCTCCCATGGCCTCTTTCTTTAAACAAAAAATGATTTTTTGAAAAGGATTTCCCTCTTGCATCTTACAAAGAGTCAGATGAGAAGCAAAGAAACATATGAATAGGTTTGATTAGTTTTCCAAGTGTCCACTGATGCACACTGAAATCTTTGAGACAACTGTAAGATGTCATAGATTGCCTAGCAGTCTTTCGATTCATCTGAAGCGAAATAAATTGCTCTGAGAGTATCATGTAGCTCTGCGTGTCTAGATGCCGAATTGCTGGCGGTGTATATTAGCTGTTAAGCACCATGTTTCAAGTTAAAAAACAAGAAAATAGTATCTGGATCTGAATCCAAGAAGCTACTACGCCTGCTGTGCCAGGAAAGGATCAACTACACCTGTTGTTCATAATGCTTGTCTAGTCTTTCTTAAAACTTACCAATTTAATGACCAACCCAAGCCCTTCTCCTAACAATTTAATAAACAGAGAGGATTTACTCTTACCTACTTCTTAACACCTTTTTTCTATAGCTTAAGACCTGTGCTTTTTCATTTCAGAGGAGTGAGGCCCATCCTTTTTTCCAGAAAGGATATACAAGACTCCCGTGGAGAACTCGATGCTACTGTGTCCCTCCACCACTTGACCAGACACCCACCACTTGTCACTGTGTTAGGGAGCCACGGAACTGATTCAATACAGCTGGTGCCAGCATGAGCTGCGTGGGTGTTTATTTACACGGGTGCTTCCACTCTGTTTAGTCGGCCAGAGATCTTTTTGGGAAACTGAGAAAAACTGATTAGTCTGTATTAGTTCATGGGTATTTCTTTCCCATCTTTTAAAGAAAAGCAAACCAAAGCTGGTATTACAGCTGCACTGTCCATACTCCTACCTCACATCACTTCTCAAAGGTAACTGCTAATGACTTGTAAGACTGCAACAGCCTACTTGCCAAAGGTGAAGCTGAGTTTACCACAGTCAATCCCAGCTGAGCACTGCTATCAAAAGGAATCATCTGGTTACCAAAAAAAAAAGACTTTTTTTTTTTTTAATTATTATTATTTTGCACAGGCCAATGAGCTGAACTGGCTCAGAGTAGGAATAACAATTACAACAGTAAAAGAAGTAAAGACAGTACATTGCTAGGAGTAAGAAGACAGAGACATGGGGTCAGGTGCAACATAACAACTATGTCTCGGTAGTTCTTACAGGCTGGAAGTTTAGGTTTAAGTCCAAGGGGCGATGCTGTAGGTCCACTAACACTTGCCATTATCACAGCCACCGACAGCAGACCTCTCATGGATCTCCTCCTACCAGTTGCACAAGGATGCGTTGGACTGAGTTGGTGGAAGTCATTTTCCAAAAACTAACGTAGTAAAGGATTTTTATAACATCAAAATTTTTGAGCCAAATCAACTCCCTGCCCTGCTTTACCCAGTAACTGGATGCATTCCCATGGCAGTACAAAAAGGGGCAGAGTTCAGGAGTGGGAGTAAGCTCCTGGGAGTGGGCAGAGGCAGGAGAGAGAAACTACTTAGTCTGATGGCTCCACAGTTTAAGAAAAAAACTAGACTGTGAGCACTGCCATGAGTCTGAGTCATGAGGGTCAAATGATTTTAAAATATCCATCTAAGTTAAGTAGGTTCTAGCCTGTTCCTTCCTCAAGACAGCTCAGATTCCCAATGATGTAGGTCCTAACCACCTGAATATATAAGCCTCACTCATCAAGAAGTTTTCATCGCCAATTACTAGGGCGTAACTTCTTGCCTTTGGTTTTCTCTTCATGTCTGCAAGCACAAGGAGTATCCTCTCTTTATTATGCCCCCAGTTCATTTTATCTCATTCTGCTCTTTCCAGTTTGTTCCAACGTGCCCATGCACTTTTTAATAATAGTTCCTAGTAATTTGGCCTTACTGCCATTTTCTTTGTGATGTGCTCCAACTCACTCAATCTCTTCAGCTAAGTTCTCAATTAGTTTCCTATTATGTTTTCTTGTTTTCCCATTACAGTTGTATAGTTTATAGTTTGCTTAAAGGTATAACACTAATTATTGAGTCTTGCTTCCGACAGGATTCTCCTAAAGCATCCCTAAATCTACTGAAGAGAATCTACTTCAACTTTATTCTTTCAACTTTATTTTTTCAACTATTTTCTACTTCTTCCCCATCAGAAAATATTAAAATTGTAATTCACAATCACCACCAACTGTAATTCTCAATTCATTATCATTCTCATAATCTCTAAAAGTTCCTCTCTAAAGGTCAAAATCAGATTTAAAAGACTGATATCCCTAAAATACTTCTCAGACATTTATTGCGTTTTTGGATTAAAAAGTTACCCTGAATTTCTCATTTTCCTATGACAAATAGCAATTTCCAATTTCCTATAGCAAGCAATTGCTTTATCTTTATGTTAGGGTGCATTTTTGTAGGATGTATGTTAATAAACAGGATATTAAGTAATAAAAAATGTAACACCAGAACACAAACTAGAAAAATATGCACTCATTAAAAAAAGCATTATGAAACCTCACAAAAATTGTGGCACGAATTAAAGAACATTCTATAGTGTGTCCACTCTGATTTCTCTGCCGCCCCCACAAATATCCCTGGACAGCAGGCACATTATCCCTCTCACTCTAAGGACGTGTATCTAATCCTTTACAAGGCATGCTCCGTTCTGCAAAGCAAGCTGTAGTAAGCTGTTACGTTAGCACCAAGCCAAATATTAACTCTCAAAGAAAAAGAATCTGAGATGTGGGGAGGGGGGAAAGGGGGTGGATGAGAAATGCTTGCTCCATTACACAGTGTACTGGGAACACTATTTGAAACATATGAGGGGAAGAACCTAGGAAGTGTACCTTGTTCTAGATGTTCTAGCTGCACTTCAGGTCCAGGTGTAGAGCTGTTTTGATTTTTGTCTTACAGTCTTTCATCCATTTCAGTACAGTTTCAAATAAAAGGGCATACCTAAAAGCACCACTTGCAATAAATGCATTATCTATATTAACCAGTAATTAATAATATAAAATAACTCTTTCAATTCAAAACACAGAAGCAGACATGTTTGCTCCAGACTCAATCTGACAACCAAAAAAAGCCCCATTCCTTTGATGTAAGATCAGAGAATGTTGGTTAGTCAGGGACGCTGTATGATCTCAAAGCTTATTTAGCTTGTAAATTCTCAGGCAGTCACCATCATTTGTTCCACAGTAAGGACCCATTTAGTGAAGAAAAAAAAAAAAAAGGGACCCAATGGGAGCTTACTTGCCTGTTTTTGGTTATTGAGAAGACTTTCATTGATATTCCTGGCTTGGCATATTTTTTCCACTGTACACAAAGATGACAAAGGTCATGCGATACAACATTTAAAATTTCTCATAGAAAATGAGCCATGACTCATACATGGGTACAGCACGTTCTTTACTTTTCCCTAAAGTAAGAGATAGCACCAAGTTTTCGTTTGCAGCTGCACAAATGGAATACGAAAGACATATATATTCCTGAACATGTGTTTCTAAAATTCACAGTGGAACAATTGTGCCGAAGTCTTCAAAACTGAGCGTACACAAGGCAGTCTGGAAGAAAATCAGTAATCTTCAACAGTAAACATCCAATGACGCACATCTCTAACATGTTGCAATATAGGAGATTAAGACAAAAGCCATCTTCAATTAACAGATCAATGATGGCATCTGACCATTAGTCTTCCAAGTATTAGTCACATTTGGTCAGCACAAGGTTGCAAATATTAAGGCTCCCATATGTTACATCTTGACTTTCCCCTTATCCTCTAGCCTAGGGAGATTTCTGATAATCACAGATTATTTTTTTAGAAGCCTCTAAAAACAAGTAGATCCTGGGGAGAAAGAGAGGGTATGAGGCTTGGCCAGTAGAACTAATGAGGGACATGAGAGGTGGTGAGGAAGAGGAGGAGGGCAAAAGTCAGAGTGTTGGGTAACATGAAGGTTTGAGAGACATTTCCATGTCACAGAGATGTGCAGAAAGTGTATTTCTGGGTGTATGAAGGCAGGAAAGATAACAGAGGGGTTAAACCTGGAGCAGAAGGGCAGGGCTATGGGATCACTGCCATCAGTTACCTTCCTCCCCCTCCTTTGTGTACCTGCTGTCACCTTCCTCCCCGCTACAATAACAGAGTTCTCTTTCAGAGAACAAGGGGTTTACAGAGGTTTACTTCCATCTTCTACTACACTTTGTTTGATGCCAGAAACATGACAGGCCTCTTAAGATAAGTGAGTTTATCCTGGGCAGACAGGAGCTCCGTGCTTCCCATAAACCTAAAACTAAAGCAGCAAAGAAGAGAGAGAGCACAGCACCAAGGGCATCCAAACTGCCAAGAGAGCTCCATCACCAAAGCCATCAGTCACCCAGGCACAGCTGTTACCTCCCTAATCTGTTTCCAGTGTTCTCAGATAAAATATTTCACATGTAAAGTTCTCTGCTGGCAAATCCATCAATTAGGGGCAATGGTGGCTCACCTGACAGTGATGCCCCTGACTCAAACATACTCAGATGCACAGAATTTCATTTATTTCACCCTAAATTAAGTTCACTAACTAATATATTAATTTATTAACTGAAAAAAAACCACAGGGCATGAAATATCCTGCATCTACAGGCTTAGCTAGCTTTCATTTGCTGAAGCAATTTTGTGCTTCATAAATCAAGTTGTATATTTAACCAATTTAGGTTAATATGTATCAGGGAGCATAGCAGAGGCAGGGGTGGTCATTTTGGCCAATCTTTTAATCGACTCCTGAGCTTCAACTATTCAATCTCCTCACATTCAGCTCACCCTGAAGCTCCTTCCTCTGTCCTCTGGCTGGTAGAAACTTACAGTATTATGAAAGAGCTGAGGCAACAAGGCAGAAATAAAGGCTCATTTCTGTTATGTCATGTAAAGTTGTGTTTAGAACAGACATGAATTAAACTGGCAGATTAATTTAACAGAGCAGAACACAAGAGTGAAATGCACAATGGCTTGCGTTCCACTTCTGAGCGACGCAGCGCTGCCGCTATTAACTTCAAATTATCTCCTTTTATGGACTCCAAGCTTTTTGTATTTTTTCACAACTGTAACTGGATGACGGATTAAAATGCTCGGAAGAGCGCAAGAATGTTTTTTTTCTGCAGCCAACACTGAGAGGGGAATCACTGAACTCACTGCTTCTATAAAACAGGAAACTGTATTTTGGGTGCATCTGATTCATGCTGCTTCCCACCCATCACCCTTGCGCAGCCACGTTTGTTCCCTCTGTTTCCCCCCCCCCCCGCTCCACCATGGAGGGAACAGGAAACTTTGCCAATGCTTTTCCTTCCAATTTTCCACCTGGTTATTTTAACACATGCATACTTCACTAACAGTAAAGAAACTTTCCCTATAGTTTGAAACAGGTCGGTGAGAATTTTATTTTACAACTATACTCCCCTTTTCCACTTTCCCATAAGCAAAATCAAACTGAAAATCTGCACAACAAGTGTTCCCACAGCTTTTCAAAATGAAAAGATCACTGAGCATTTAAAAAAAAAAAAAAGGTGTGTTACTTCAAGTCCACAGGACAAACACCTCTTTCTGTACCCTTACCAGCAAAGAGTGGAACGGATGCCTTGTCCCACTTGCTTAGCATAAACAGCAGCCACGCTGGATGCTCTCTCCATCTATTATTTTCATTGCTGAGGAGGACACTGGGAAGGGAAATGCCTCTCCACCCTTGTTTCTACCTTTGATAAAAATCAAAGGCAGGGAAAGAGATGAGAATCCATTCTCTTGACAACACCAGAGCCCAGCCTTAGGAGCAAGTGTAAAGAAAGCTCATTAAAGCTCAAGACTGCATCTACAAATCAGTCAGTGCAAAGCCTACACAAAGGAATCTTCTTTTCTCTCCTTATCAGCTGGAGCCATCTCTCACCTACAAAAGCCACTCTGCAGGCACTACAGCAGCCTGTAAGTTTTAACTTTCTCTGCAATTCTTTCATCTAGATACAAAGGGGGGGCTCAAGCTACAGAGGTGAGGAGGTTCAGTGAAACAAAGAAATCATTTGCACTTAACTCAGACCATTCAGAGCTCAGGCCTCTCAAATAGTTTTAGAAGCAGCTGTTCTTCAAAAGACCTTGGTTCTGTGAAATCCCTTTCAAGCACAGATGTCCTGTGTCTCAGGAAGTAAGGCCTGTGCAAGATTCAGATTTTGACCTAAATTTGTAAAAAAAAACCCAAAAACTGAGAAATGATGCATTTAAATGGATCTAAAACTCATTTATATAACTTTACTGAAAAAGGAAATGCACTGCAGTTTAGTACTGTGATACTATAAAAGCCCTTGGGATATACTATATCCCATATTATACTACTTGGGATTCAAGGTAACAATTTATGGGAGTGTGATTAATCCTTTCTCTTTATGCTATTTTTTCTTGATTTTTTCCCAAATATATGCAGGTCCAGCAGAGTGGAGATGATGGAGACAAAGAGAGTTTATGAGTTTTTGTCACCCTTGTTGGTACATCTAAACCAAGTGCCTGAAAATGGAAGTTGTTTCATTACCACTTTGACCTACTTTGTGTGTATACTAAGTACCTGGAAATGGGATTTATGTTTCCCCCTTGTAGCACACGTTGTACAAGCAAAACTAAACAGCCAGGAGAGGGGACCTCTGGTCCTTCTCATCTACCTACAGGCCTTTTGGGACAGGTAGATCTGCACAGGGCAGCGCTCACCACTGCCCAGGTCACCCCTCAGGGGCATATCCTACTGCTGGCAACCTGGACAAACCACCTGGTGAAAGAGTCCACAGCCTGCTCCATCTGATTGGTTCTGCACTTCAAAAGAGTTTGTTCACAGCCAGGAATTAATTTCTGTAGATTACAGAGCATCACAGTAAATCTCTCCATCTTCTGCTTCCAGTGTATAGCATCTTAAAAGTTTTGTCTTCTCTAACATATCAAATCCATTTACAGGACATGTATCCTATTTAAATAAAGCCACACAAAACCATTGAACATACAGTCTCTTGGGGAGCACCCAAAAGAATTAACACATTACAAACATCACAATAATAGGAAGATATAGTTTAAGATACATGTACTGCTGAAGTTATCTGCAAGAAGGCATCTATTTCTAATTAGCTACCATAAAAATCATTCTAACGTGAAAAATAGACATATCTGCTAACAAATATATGTACTAAGTCTCATAGCAGGCACCCCAGATTTCAGAAGAAATAAAGCCTGACGCTCATCATACATGTACACACACACGCACCTCTATGATTGGAAAATTAGAAGCAAGGGAGCTAAAAGCAGATCAAATAACACAAATGTGCATTAGCAGGTTGAGCCTAAGGATGTAAACTTATTCAGGGTGAGAAAAAGATTGGAATGATATTGGCATTACTTCATTTTCGTACTGTTGCTTAATCTGTATATCTAATTCTCCACATAAAGCTTGACTTTGTGCTAAATAAGAAATGCCTTTACACTCCACCAGCAGGCTCTGTCCATTCTACAAAAAGCGAGCATCCATTTATTTCATCTAAAGGTCAAAAGTGAAATGCCTTTGGGAGATCCCGTGCAACCTTAAAATAAAAGTCGCATTCCTAAACTCCGAACTATCTAGAATACAACACAGTCATTATTATTCCTTTGAAAATGTAAAACAATTACTCACTTATATTAAAAGCAAAACTCTTTACAAGAAAAGGTCCCCAAAACCAATGAAATACCAACAGTGGGAATTTTAAATCTTGCCATTCAAAAAGCACAACTTTTTTTCCTTACAGTTTTATGCATTATAGAAGCCATGGCACCCATAAACGTTTAAAAGATATGTGATGTAATTCTAATATTTGTTCACTTTGAATTAAAAGAAAGTGGCTCTTATTCAAACACCATCAGTAGCCAAAGCAGCCACTCCCAACACTCCTCAAATTTTTCAGTCATTCTTACTAAATCATATGTTTATGCCATGATACCTGCCTGTGATTATTCATCAATATTTACTGATCCCATTTAGCAAAATCAGAACACACAACTCTAACAGAGGATGAGCTTTTGGCTGTCATGTTTCTTCTGGTTTCCTTCTTCATTCCTTAGACTTAGCACAGACCTAAGTCCAGTGCTCAAGACTTAAATTATAGCTCATTGAAACCATGGGGAGCTTTCTCATCTTTATAAGCTTTCAAATTGTTTCATGTAGAAGCTATAAAACATCTGCTATAATATTATATTCAAACCTAATTTTCCCCTTCTACTGTATTTCTGCTCAGCATATCAGTAGATTGAAAACTATGCATTTCTTTTTGTCCTAAGGGCTAATATAAAATTACCTCACACTGCTTATCCAGCTTCACAGTCTCAAATTACTTTATTCAGGAAAGTTATATAATGGTCTTTCTGGACAACAAAGACTCTTTTTTTTAATGATAATTACTACTTTAAACAGGTAATTAGAAAAATCTCACAAAACACTTTGTGTGTTTAATACATCTATAATGCACACCAGCTTTACAATTAGTTTTGAGGTGCTCGCTGCCATCAGTAGACAGCTACCACCACTGTGTAGAAAGCACCATGTGTTGGAGGACAGATGTGTCACCGTGCCAACACTGAGCACCTGAACGGTAGTCTCTAAGAAGAAATGCGCTTAGGTGATCTTCAAGTTTTACACATTTAATAGCAAGATACAATTTTCTATTACCATAGATAATTCAAAACAGGTTGTAAAAGCCTGCATCAGTCTACATAAAGCCTAAATATAACTCTGTTGCAGTTTTCAGCTGGATTCATAGATTTTATCATTCTCCAGCTGCTTCAAAAAAGCTTTTAGCTAGTTTTAAAAGCTTCATATTTGTGAGATGGAAAGCAGGTTCACAAGGAAGTCCTGCAGCATCTGACCTTTCCATTTTCTCACAGCAATTTCAAGCACTGGAGAAGACAGCAATAAACACACCGCAGAACCTACTGAATAATTTCCAGGCAAAAAGACAGATAATTGTTCCATCAAATCTTCCATGTTTTCAGAAATGTGAGTTATATCTGGCAACAGTTCAATAGAAGGACAGGAATACCAAGAAGAGCACAGACTAAGCAGTGATGTTATAATGGGTACATGAAACAGATAAAGCAGCTTGTAAACTGCCTGCTCATCAGCAGTTAAAAGGCAAAATACTCAAGTACTAAGATGCTATGAATAAAAGCTGTGGTTTGCTGCCTACACTTTTCTTAGAAATCTAGTAGCCCAGCCACTATATGTAAAGTCAATTGGCTTCACATGAAGAGAAAAAGGTAAGACTAAAATGATTGTCAGACACACTGGGACTGGACTATCAAGGCAAAGGAGCAAGGGGAAAGAGGACAGCAGGTAGAATAAATGGATAATGTAAAAGGAAAATAACTGAGAGAGTCAGGGAAAAGGCCCTGGGCTGAGAAACTGAGAAGAAAATGCAAAGAGTGCAGTATCTTTACTGGAGCAAAACAATAGTCTGCGTGAGACATGGAAATATGAATTTCCATTTCACCACTGCTTTCAGTAAATATGAAGCCTTTGAGAAAGTATTTTAAACACCACACCTTCTTCCCACCCCAAGAAAGTGATGGAATAACTGGGAGCAGCAGGGAACTGATACCTCTTGTCCCAATCTCTGTGGCAAAGCTACACTTTACAACCTTCCTTTCTTGAATGAGTCAAAACGGAAACATCCTGATTGCTGCTTGGTTACTGCAGGTACTTGAAGATGCATGAAGATCTGAAGCAGAGCGCTGCAACGACATTTCCTGGTTAAGATTGTTGAGTGGTGCCCTAGAGAGCAGACACTGCATGTATCATTTCCACTCTTTTCACAGGCAGTTTCTCATTACACATTCTTCATTTTCCACGTTTGGTAGTTGACCTTAGAGCAAAGATCTCAAAGACATGGCTTCAGCTGAAATTACTGTGTTAAAAGCAAATGATGAAATTCCAGAAAATACTAATAAGGAGGTCATTTTGCTATTACCTCTCTGTGTTTCCTCTCCCAAACTATCAGCACGGTAACTATGAAATCTTTAGGATAGGTTCAGGCACCACTCTGGTTCGCACAGATAGCATTGGGTGAAATAGCTGACCGTAGCAATATTCTGCCTCCTTTCATCTGCTTTTACAAATCATGCTTTTGTGACACATTCAAATACTATTGTAATTATCAGTTATTCTGCCTTCAAAGCACAACTTAATTATGAGATCTTAAATAAGAAACAAGTCCAAAAAGTGAAAAGGCAAAAAAAACCACCCTGCATAGTCCCTCACTCAGTGAGCACAGTCTGTTCTGTATATTGAATGAGATGGGATCCTGTGAAATCCATCAAGCAATTAAAGGCTGGTATGATGTAAAAGAGGCCAATACTTAAGGTTGCAAGAGCTTGACTATGAAAACATAATATTCTTTAATCATTTTCTCTGTACAAAGATATATTAGTATGATGTCAGCATATGGACAGCGGTAAGGGGGAAATGCATTTGGCTATACATCATGCAAACACATTTAACGGCCACCACTGCTGCAAACACAGAGAATAGAGGGAGCAAGGCTGCAGTTTGGGGAAGCCAGCTAATTAATAGCTGTCTGTGACCTGAAGGTCAGTCTCACTCACCCTCCATCCTGCTTCTAGGTCAGTCCAGCTCTGATGTGAAACCACACCTTGAAGCTGTGGTTAACAGTTCCTGCAGCACAGCCCAAATCCCTGCTGCTGTTAACAGCTGCGGTCTGGCCCTGCTCCCATTCCCTCTCCTGTGCTAACCCTGACACAGCCAGCTGTACCAGGAGCCAATGCTGGGAGCCAACCAGCCTGAAACAGGCTCCAGCTATAGCAAAAAGAACACTGACGCTAACACACATGAGGAAAGGGAGTGGAAAATTCTCTTTTGGGAGTCCTGCAGGATGCAGCCACTTTAGCATCAGCCAGCAAGCCTGTCCAGTCTGCTTCCCTACCTTGTCAGTGCTGTTAAATTAATCACAAAGCATTTACAGCACAGATCTAGTATCTTGCCTCTCAGTACCTTGCCAGTATGATCTATCCTGACCCTGCTACAGCAGCTGAACGAAAATTTTGCTCGGAAAGGTGCCCCTTCTTAACACTCTTCAAGAAAAAGCAGAAAGTCTATTTCCCCACCAACGGGTTCTGCTACACTTACTTCACTGCTACCTGATATTACTGGGGTGAGGAGCTGACAGCAGCTGGGAACAATCCTATTCTGAACTCAACAAAGAAAACTGTCTATAAGTTATAGTGCTTACAAAAGTAAAATCCCATCCATCTCTTACTTTATAGCCATGTTTAAGTGTCAGTGTTTCTTCTTAATATCTCAGACATGTTGCACTTTCAAAGGAAAAAGAGAGTAAACTGACTGGATGTTTGCTTTGCATCTCCATCTCTGCATTTCAGCACCTGATTACAGCAAAATTTACTTTAATAATGACGCAGAGTGATTTAGTTTATTTTAAACAGGCAAAGTATTTATGTGCGCACCAGAAATGACAAGTAGCAAGGAGAAGGAAGAACAGAAGCTGTCTGCTCTACTCCGTAAAACAGATTTATAGAATCATAGAATCGTTTCAGCTGGAGTCCAGCCTTTATCCCAGCCCTATCAACCACTAGACCATTTCCCTAAGTGCAACATCCACCTATCTCTTAAACACCTCCAGGGACAGTGACCCCACCACCTCCCTGGGCAGCCGGTTCCAATACCTGACAACCCTTTCAATAAAGAAATTCCTCCTCATATCCAGCCTGAACCTTCCTGGTGCAACTTCAGGCCATTTCCTCTGGTAGATTTTCTAAACAAAAAACACACAGGGGCGCCTAAATTTTTGGGATGAGGTGTAGTTTCATGCCTTTTGTACCAGAACTCTACAATTACCTCACCCGTACTTCAACTGGTGCAGCATACATCATGTATCCCTAAGAGACAAAGTACTACAGTATACAGATGTGCCTATTTTGGAAGCAGTTGGATCACTTTTCCCTACAAGGTCAGGGTTTTCAGACCAAAAGAATAGCTCTACTGTTTGCTGTCCATCTGAGAACAGACTGGATTCCCTGTCTTGTTCAATGTTACAAAATTGATCATAAGTAATTAAACCACACCCCCAATTTTCACAGCCTCTATTTTCAATTAGCATTGGGAGAAGAAGAGAGCAGGTAACATACTCTCACATTAGGCCACCAATATTTTTATAGTTATTTATAACAACCCAAAGCTTATCATTTGTTGGCAAACCTTTCCTTTATTCATTTACTTCATTTCCCCTTCTTTCACTGGAAAGGAATTTCACGTTAAAGAAACTGGAAAAAAAATAATTAAAAGTCAAAATTTCCACTTCCAAAAGACTTGTTTTAAAGCACTGAAATACATTTAATACAGAGATCTTGGATGTTTTTCCCTCAGAAAACTGGCAGGCATCATAAAGTATGTGGCTTTAAAGCTATTCTGTCTGATTACTTTTATTTTCCTCCTCTACACTGTATATGAAAATTCAGATCTATTACCTTTACTCACTCACCCAAATAACTGTGTGAATACTTGCCTTTTCCTGTAGGAAAAAAAAAAAATCTGTTTTGGGGGGCCTAAACAGAAATCATTTAGAAGATAGGCTTTGAAACATTTGGAATTAAATTTAAGGCCAATTTTGCTCTCCAATAGGGTCACAGAGAAGTCAAAAATTTCAGATCAAATATCCAGCTAATCTGATGCACTATCCTGAATCCTCTGACAAAATTTCCCTTGATCATCTGTCTTTATTCCCATTCTGATATTTAGCCTCGCTGAATAAAGTTTTTGTCTCTGTGGTTACTGTAGAAACACTTAAAAATGAAAACAGCAAGGGTCAATACAGGAAAAGGACAGACAACCAGAGTTACTTTTGGGACTTGCACACTCCTGTTATTCCTGAAGATGATGATACTGAAAAAATAGTTTTCAGTCTTAATCAAATTAATTTGTATTATATACTTTCCAGCTTTGTATAATTCCTATAGCAGAATATCACACAACTGACTTACATCCTTACATCAGGAAGTTTTGTTATCCTTACTTCACTTTTGAGAAAGGGAGACACAGGGAAGTCAAAAGTACTGCTTAAGACTGCCAAAGCAGCCAAAAAGGGACTAGGTTTCTGCTCCCATGCTTGCAGACAATTGCATCCACCTGCCACTGCTCTGAATACTGCCAGCAACATCTCCTTCAGTCCACCAGATCAGCAACAAACTGACTTTATCTGAAGACCACAATCAGGTAAGCAGCTGATTAACACCTGCAGTAGTTATTCTAGTGCCCAGCTGGGAAAAGCTCCTCATAAATATGTCAGCTCCAGCTCTTCAGGCTGCAGAATCTGAATCTGTCTGCAATTCTGTGTGTAGCTGAGGGAGCAGGTGGATGTCCAAAGGGAGGGGGACTACTGGAGATGCGGTGTTTGCAAAGCATCCTTCAAACAAAAAAATGACAGACCTCAAGAGTTTTGTGGCACAGCAGTGTATGTCCAGAGGAACCATTAGAGATTTATTTCTTAAACAGACACTCTAACTTTGGACAGGATGCAATATCAGTAGCTTCATATGCCAATGAACAAACAAACTGGAAAAATAAAACCTTGGACTGCACAATGAGAAAGTTCATAACTCAACTTGAAAGATGAGGGGAAAAAAAAAAACAACCCACAGAGAGAAAATAAATTCACTGGAACCTGTTATTCTTCCTTGATAATCCGTCTAGATCCATGGTCTTAACTTAGATGTCAGAAGTCCCCACAGGTTTTAAAGGTGTTGGGAGAGAGGGAAGGAGTATATCAAACATAAATAAAAGGGAGTGATGGAAAGGGGGAAAAAAAGAGTATTTGCAACAGATACTTGCTTATTAAAATGAGGTTTTATCTACATTATGCCTAATGCACCTCTTAGGCTTAAAAGAAGTGAGCAGTGCTGGATATGTTTGCATGAAATGAATTACAAAATACTTTTGAATATTACATGTAATGTCGGGGGAGTTCTACTAAGAGACTTCTATGAGTAAGTATGAATGACGTGTCTAGAACAGAGAATAAGAAAATGCTGAAAGAGATGAAGTGACAGTATCACTAACTTGTGAACAAAAAACATTAAGAAGTATGTGCATGGGTAGTTCACTCTATAACTAAAAATAAAGGAGATGCTTCTGGTGAAAAACCTTTGTCAAAAAAACATAATAAAAGTACTTAGCACAGGACTGAGAACAGTACAGACTGAAGTGCACAGGAACTGAGTTTGACTGATACTACAGGTTCCAAAATGAAGTTGCTCATTCCAACATTCCAACTATTTATAATTTTAGAAAGAATTTTGATAAATGAAAGTACAGCAGTAATATTTTTCTTACTACCCTAGCAATTATTTTACTCTGTTCTGAGACAGAAACATATCATGTACATTTCTTTGGAAATTTTCTCCAAAATTTTCTTGATAAGGCCTGGATAACAAAACAAAACCAAAACAAAAAAAGAAACTCATCTTTTATTCCTAAACATTTTTGGCTGCTCTTTCCCCAAAATACAGATATTCTTGCATCTTACAGGGGTTCTACTGTCAGTAGTCATTAAAAAAGAAACAATACACCAGCTGGTCACAGATATAGAACTTTATGGGTTTCAGCCAACCTCCTATGCTTAGTCCTTCTTCCCTGAAAACATCTCTGGACTAAAAGACTACCAGAAGATCTCACCCAATAGACTCTTTCCATTGAACTGTCACAATGAGAAAAAAAGGTACCAAGAAATACATCTGCTGTCTCTGAAGCTGGTTTGAAGTATTCACTTAACAGTGGCAAATATTAAACCAAATGCTATAGAAAAAAGTTGCCTTGGACTCTATCAGTAACATTTTAGAAGATATCTCTTTGTTAATGCCTTTATTATTTTTTTTTAAATCCCTCTTTGATGACTTATGAGTCTTAGGAGGAATATTTCTCTTGCTAATTTACCTTGATCACTACCCCTAGGTAGTTTCTTACGTGTCAATACATCCAGAAGCTTTTAATGGCTTCTTGACATTAGACAATTGCATATTTTTTCAAGGGTTCTGTTATATTTTTACTAAGTTTTTAGGAAACTGTCAGCCCATCACCACCAAACCTCAACATTGAAATTAACATACATGAAAAAACTAAAGTGGTTACAGACATGACATTGGACTTCCAGTGCAGAGAACAAGTTAAGGCTGGTTGAAAAAGAAGAAAACAGGCACAGGGCATCTGACTAGCCTTCCTGTAAATCTGTTAATATCGAATAACCCTCAGACAACCAAGCTGACAAAACTCATTTTTACTCTGCTGACTGAGACCGCCAGCCTACTTCCCTGCACATAATAATTCTTCAGCGACAGATGTAATTTCTCATGTCATAAACAAATCGCTGAAACACCCTAAGGGCAAGAAAAGAAACATAGATCTTACTGACATATCCTGGACTTTTACAACTTGTTCCCTCTCCTTTCTCATTGCTTGTAGGTTCTGAAGGGGATGCAACAGACACTGCTCTTGCTCCCTAGTGCAGTCAGACAGAGAGTTCAGCTTCAAAGGCTGTGTCCTCACAGCCAAGAAAGCCAATGGCATCCTGGAATGCATAAAGAAGAGTGTAGCCAGCAGGTCAAGGAAGGTTCTGCTCCCCCTCTGCTCTGCCATAGTGAGGCTTCATCTGGAGTCCTGTGTCCAGTTCTGGGCTCCTCAGCTTAAGAGGGACAGAGAACTTCTGGAGAGAGTCCAGTGCAGGGTCATCAAGATGATCAGGAGACTGGAGCTTCTTTCTTATGAGGAAAGGCTTTGACAACTGGAGCTGTTTAGTCTGGATAAGAGGAGATTGCAGGGCAGATCTCATTAATATTTACAAATATCTAAATGGTAGATATCAGGAGGCTGGGACATCCCTTTTTTCTGTTGTATCTAGCGACAGAACAAGGGGTAATGGGATGAAGCTGGAACACAAAAAGTTCCATTTAAACATAAGGAAAAACTATTTTACTGTGAGGAGGGCTCCCTCAAGCCCTGGCACAGGCTGCCCAGGGAGTGTGTGGAGTCTCCTCTCGATGTTTTCAAAACCCACCTGGATGTGTTTCTGTATGACCTAATCTAGGTGGACCTGCTTTAGCAGGGGGGTTGGACTAGATGATCTCTAAAGGTCCCTTCCAACCCCTACGATTCTATGATTTTTTGACTCTGTGATTCTGTGAAGGTGATTCCAGGCAGGGTTGGAGCAGCCCTACCACCATGAGCTCTGCTGGAGATCACAACTCTGCGGTCCCAGCAGGATACGGGATCCCTGACAGGCATCCTCAGGCTCACAGGAAGCAGATGCAACCACTGAGTGTCTGACTAGGGGTATGCAGCTTGCCAGTTGATCCTACGTCCCTCTGCCTCTACCATGGGGTGAAGGGCTGCAGCAGCACATCCCTGCCAATGGCCAGCCCAAGACTCAGCCGCACTCCTGCTTCAAATCCAGGTGCTAGCAGCCAGAAAAAGGCAAACGGTGTTGGTACACTTGCAAGGCTCTACGTATAGAAGGCAACAGACAGGGAAGAAAAAGATAGTACCCCCTTTTCTTAACATTGCAGCAAGAAAGATGTAAGAAGACTGAAACACCACCTATATCACAGTAAGCACAGCACACAGGGTGAGGCATAGAGGGGACATCTAAGTGTGGCTGTTGGTCCTACTCAGCCAATAAGCTTAGAAATTATTTCTCCACCCATCTGCTATCTTGGTATTTCACCACAATATGCAAAAAGTGCCTTGACTCTTTTACAGCCACATCCCTTTTCCACTCCCTGAAGAGAGACGTACAAATATCAGTCTAAAAAAACAGGCACCTGCATAAGATCAGGCTTCTTCATGACAGACCCAATTTTACAATTGGTGAGTCACTAAATTCCTGCAGCCAGTCTGACTTTGAAGTATTAGCACGAAAACTCAGGCAAATGGCTAATTCTTATAAATTACCTCACTTGCTACTGGGGTATCAGATTAATAATTAGCATCTAGGGAAACACACAGATTGCTGCCCACCACTAGCAACAATGATGAGACTGGTTAATTATGAAAGTAAATCATACTTCTGCCTTCTGTGTGATTCCAATTTTAAAAATGCTTTTGTGGCAGCTTCCATCTAATACTATAAATCTAAGCAAAGAAATTCTGCACTTCACACATTCTACTGCAGCAAACAACAATGACAAGAAACAGATCACTTTACATGAAATATTACAAATTCAACCTTAACTAGCAGTGGTGTACCCAAGCTTTATGTTTTACTGAACAGTTCCAGAAATCCACTCATTGTCTTCAGGTACAGAAAAACTCATCTAAAAGGCTCACATTTTAAGCACATAACAACATGCAATTATTTTCAGCAACACTAAGAATGATGTAGGTTGGAAAAGACCTTTAAGATCACCGAGTCCAACCATAAACTCAGCAATGCCACATCCACCACTATACCATGTCCCTAAATGTCATATCTACATGTCTTTTAAATACCTTGAGGGACAGTGATTTAGCCACTGCTCTAAGCAGCCTGTTCCAATGCTTGATCCCACAATATGTGCAACTTCACAGAAAACTCCTCCTCTGTCTTCATGAATGATTTGATACGTTTTATATATCTTCGGATTTAGAACTGTAAAATAACATTCTGGACAGCTGAAGCCTGTTTATCAGAAACATAGGGACTTTATCTAAAACAACATAAGACATGACATAATCACATATACACCTTTCCATACCAATCAATTTCATACATTTCCCTTGTACAATATGGCATACACTGTGCCATGTGCAAACCCATTCCATGTAATTGCCCATTATCATTGCAACGATGGCATCCGTCTCAGCGAACACAGGGAGGGGAATGCAGAACTTTCCACATTTTGCTCATGAAATGTTTCAACTTTAATCTATGACAATGAGTAGGGATATACAAAAACAAAGAATTGCTTATAGGCCCTGTGGTACTGAATAACCACCCAGCTGAACTAAGCTTGAGCTCAACAGAAGACAGACTCTCAGTACAGGGCTTGTTTTAGCACTGTATTAAGTTCTGCACGTTGTTCTCTTTTATAAGCTAAAATGATTGCATTTAATTTTAACCTGTATTTAACGGGAGACTATTCATTAAAATAAATAATACAGATATATTGACATTAAATAAATATAAAACATCTTCTTTTGGAATGGAGTCCAGATGTACATGTCTGTCAACATACAGATGTGTCTCATATTGTGTGAGTGACTAAAATTGTGCAGAGAATTGGTAATTTACAAACTCTGGAGCAAAATCATGGTATGTTGGTTTTCATTTCAAGCTGCATAGGGACCATGCAGATGCCAACTCAGGCTTCAACATAGGTTCAGTTAGTCTTGATAATACCCTACATGTGCATTGTGCAACTGAACTTTCTGCAGGCCTGTCAGCATGCAGGAACAGAGTATCCACAGGATTGCACAAACCTTCTCCTTTCACTCCCACATTTCAGAGTCCATTCCAGCACCAACAGCTCACAAAACAATCTTCCTTATTCTTAACTAATGCAATTTTCTGGCTTTGCCTTGTCACCGTCATCTTCTTTGGTCTCCTTGATGCTCTAGTAAAAATCCCTACACACCCTTAGCATCTTCAACTACTGTAAAAATTAATTAAATGAGAGCTGAAGTCTTTAGCAGCTTTTAGGAAATGACTCTGCACGTGACAAGACAGAGGGCACTGAGCTAGAATCACTGCAAGGGTGGCAGTTGCCTGCCTCTATGTCTCAAGGATTACCATTCAAAGCTTTCTTATGCTCATGACATATCCAGCACATTCAAGATGCCAAGCTCTGTCCCAACCAAGCACACTATTCCTGGAAAATGTATCAAAAATCTGCCTTCCTTGTTTATCTGACTAGTGTGAATCAGAGCACATTTTCAAAGACATATCCCCAGCATGACAGATTTGTTTTTCTGCATGACCTGAACTATTATTTTGGCATTCTCAAGGGCATGAGCCGAGACATTATTTAACCCAAAGACTCTAGGCACTGGTACAACATTTGCTATATCACCAAGGTCCATAATGGGAAGTAAGTTTTAAAATAGCAACAGAAAGTCACAGACAGTAAGATTACATTACATAATTAAAGTCACCAGAACCCATGTCTGAGTCTTCCCCCATCTGGGATTTACCAGTAATGATCAGAGGAACAAACCTATTAAGGTTGGGACTGCCAGTAAAGAGGTCCTCACAACTGGTGGCAGGGGCCAGGAGGCAGTTAGCTCCCACAGTTCTCCAGCTATAATCAAAACTAGGTGCAGGGCTCTAGTACTTAGTCCTTTCCCTCTTTCCTGACTTTTTAATAATACTCGTTTTGACAATCTCTTCTAATCTCTGGCTTCTGGGATGTTTCTGGCCCTGGTTTCAACTCCAGCCCCTTGGGATCAGTCATGTAGCCTTGACTCCTCAGAATCACTGTTCCATTTTAAAATAAATAAATAAATGAAAAACATTAAGACATAGACTTCCTAGGATAATTTTAAGCTTTTTAGTTCCTTATCACTTCCATTTATATCTCTTGCTATTCTCCGTTATTCCCTAAATATTTCCACATTCATTGCAAAAATGCAGTTGTTCTTAACAAAGATACAGACCCAGTCAATGGACTGGAGAAAAAAAAAACCCCAAGATGCTTTCAGTAAAAACATTCAATTTTCCAAAGCAAAGCTCTAATAGTACAAGCATTTATGTAGTTTTATTCCTCCTTTCCTTTTCTTGCAAGCTCCTAAAAACACCTGTATTTACAGCTAAAAAATCTTCTGAGTTTTGGACCTGAATGCTGCTTGCACATGAATCTCACCCTTACAGCAGCCAGAATTCATTCTTTCTGCTAGCAGATAACTGACTTACTATTGCCATAAAAGGGACAGAGCTTCAAGCACAATATGAAAATTCCTGGAATGTTTGAGTCTACCCTCACTTAGCTGACTTTTCCCTTAATGTGTGCACCATGAATACAAACTATTAATGTACTAATTTTTCTTCAAACTTTTGTTCTAATTCTTTACAGCCCTGTAAGTCCATACCAGTGTAATTTTTCAACCTTATTTGGGTTTCATTACAATCCTAGGAGTTATTTCAATGCTTTTACATTATCAAATATTTCAACAGAAGTCTTCAACAGACTAGAAAACAAGTATCCTTCCACTAGATACACAATTGCACTAACAAGACCAAAAGACCTACTGTATCCACTCAGCACATAGCTATCCAGTGAAAATGGGCTAATTTGTTTTATCCCTTAGATACAAGTGAAACATTTATCATGAGGGAAAAAAATAAACAAAAAAGAAAAAGAAAAACAAAAATACTTTCTCATTCTGTATCTGTATACTAAACTAAGGACTCCATAAATTATCTAATAAAATGGAACTAGCTAATAAAACCACACATTTTCCCCCAAGTTATTGACTATTAGCATGAAAGATTACATACTTCATAGTGAATTTCCAACATGAGTATCTGTATAAATAATCCTTATGGAAGAAAGGCATCAACTGTATTGATTAATAAGAACACTTTAATCCACTAAACCATTCAGAAACACTAACAGGTGCAGGCTTCAGTGTTAAGACAACATCCTTATGTACATAAGACATATGAGAGGGCACCTTGGCTAGAAATAAGGTTGAGCATCTTGGGTAGGTTGAGCACCTCCCAAGTAGACAGAGAGATTATAAATCCCACTGCAGCTGAGACAAACATGAGCAGAGAAAAGGCTAGACTGTCTTTTAAAGGTGGCAGAGGAGATGCAGTGTTAGTTACTCGAAGTCATTTTCTTCTAGCAAATGCTAGGGAACACCACCACACTTCCATTACCTTTTAAAAATGTTCAACATCTAGAACTGATTTGTGGCTTTCTTTTGTGGCTTTATCTCAATTCAGAGACGAAGCACAAAGTCTGCAAACTCAAGCTTTTCAGCACATCTCTTCTTCTCCCACTTTAACAGTCAGTTAAGAGTTGTCCACTAGGGTGACAAACTTTACTTAAAAACTTATTTCTGCTTCCAAGTTGTAGCATTGGAAATGTTCTTTAGGGTACACATTGTTATCTACAGACCAGAACATGGATAGTTTGTCCCAAACTTAATTTATAAAAGGCAATATTTCTGCTGAATGCAAAAGCTCACTAATTTTTGTATATTAAACTAACTCTTGTATTTATTTTATAACTTTGAGAATTTCTTCCGCCAGTTGCCTCTCAGCCATCCTGAAAACCTTAATCTCAAAATGCTGTCTCTGTCACTTCTACTAACGGATGAAAGCCACAAAAAGATGAAAGAAAATTAATTATTACTTTGCAATTTGTTTACTCTGCACACTTGACAGCACTTTGTGTTTTGTCCTTTACATTGTTCTGTTGAAGATGCACACCCTTCCTCAGTCCCTGCAAGAGGCTGTTTGCCAGCAGCAGTAAAGGTGAAGGCAGCAAGAGCACACACAGAGAGAAAAGGGAGAGGAAAGGAGGGGAACAGAGGATGTTTAGTAGTTCTTCTCTTGGATCTACTTAAAAAAAAAAATTAAACCCCACCTATATAAAATTCCATAACATTAGCTGAATAACTTTGCTGAAAACACAGTTAGTTTCTATTAATTAGGTTGGCACAATGCTTGAACACCTTACAACACTTATTTCAGATCATATGTGAGAACAGCATCTTTTTGAGATGCTACATGAAGGTAACAAAACCCCAAAATCAGAAAAAAAAGTAACTCCCTCTTTTTCTGCTCTGGTTTACTTAATTTCAGATTTGGCTATATGTCTTTTTTAATTATGTTACTGTAGGCAATCCAAGACAAAAAAATAAAAAAAAAAAAAAAGAAGAAGGGGTTTTTTTGCAGGCTGAGAGGTGAGGCTGACTCATCTCCACCCAAGTGGATTCCCAGACTGACAGCTTCTACAGCTCCTGCTGCCTGTGCCCTCGCTGGAACACCTTGCACAGAACTGTGCTTAAGCTATCAAGGACCACAGCTCTCACTGGAATCCACCTTTGATGACTTAGCAAATTTGCCTGTGTTGGAAACGCAATGTAAGCAGACAACAATGTGAGAGTTTTCCTAAGAAATATGCATTTTAGATATCAGATCAATCAAAGTGGTAATAAGTGAATGCAGAGCAGAAGAGAGCAGAGCAAAAGTACAAGGGAGTGGAAGCTAAAGTCTTTTAAACATACACTACTGTACTTTTTTTAAAATTTAGAAAGTTTATCCAAGCTCCTTCTTCTGTAAGGGAGTATCTCAGAGAAAAAGGAAGGTTAGTAATTTTTTCAGTCTTTGAAGCATTTACTGAAACCTGCTTAGATATATACTTATATTTTTCTCAATACTAAACAGGAACTTAAAGCTAAAATAGACATAATTTTTTAATTAAATCTTTGATCATGCTTTTTCTGTTTGCATCTGTCAGAGAAACAACACACAGTGGGGCTTTTAAAACTATTTCCTACTTGTATTCTTTATGAAAAACATATTTTTCCTTTTCTTTATTGCAATTCAGATTAGAGCAGCTAATGATAGGAATTGAAATATTGAAATGATTCCATTTATTCTGTATTTTACTTCAGCATTGTCCAAGATACTGCTATATAAAGACTCTCAGAGGGCTAATGCTACATACTTTTCTGATATATTGAATCACCAAGAATAATTCCAACCACTCACAAACCAGAAAATCAAAAATTTATCTTCCCACAAGCATCATAAAAGTGCAGCAGTACTTCACACCTTCAGCTACTCACTAAAGGCAAGGGTTGCTATTACAGTCAGGTCATAGCCCATGCCCAAAACCTTCCCTTTGACCAAATTTTGCAAGGTGTTAAGGGCCACTCTGATGGGAAAGTCAAGGGAAATTGTGGGAAGGGAGCAGTATGTAACTTTTAAACACTGATGAAGTAAGTCAATTTATTCTCATGTTGAGGTTGTTGAATCTTCCTTTGTTTAGTCTAGTTCTATAAAAAGAACAATATTCATAAACCTATCCCTAGAGATGGCTTCTGACATTGTTAAACAATAACTGCCTGCAGCAGCTATCCCACATTTGTCTAAGTGATCAAGGCAACTGACAATATATACATCCCATATAGCCTCAGGCATTATATAACCTAATTATATCCCAGGATTATATACACTAAGCCCATGAGCTGCAATGAAACACTGCAGTAGTCCTGCAGGATTTTGATGCACACAAAACGCTCAGAAGTGAGAACTGTGCTGCTTAGGATGACAGTCCAGGAATGCATTTGCATGTGCTGACACTCAACAGCTGGCTCCAGGAACTAAGAGATGAGTCAGGACCAGCTGCTCAGCGAGGCTCAGGGACTGCGTTCTCCAACACAGCCAGCAGCAAACAGGTATGTGTTCCCAAAACAGCCTGCCCTTGTCTCCTGACTCCAGCACCCTGTGCTGTGATGCTGTAGAAAAGGTGGCCAGAAAGAGAGGCAAAGAAGGCAAGAAGCACAACAGGGACAAAGACTTTCTCCTGAAAATATGTGGACACTTCAGGGTGCAAGGGGACAAACTCAGTGACCCTTTGCTCCCAGATGTGTCCCTGCATTTTCATATACATATATATATAGACTAAATTATTCTCCACTGCTGGGGTTGAACCCATGATTGCCATTTCTCTAGCAAGTGCTCCTCACCTTGGTGTGGAAGGCCACCTTCTTACCTGCACTCTCATGGCCCTTTGTGGCACACCCTTGGCTGCTCCAGGTCTCATACTCCTCCCTGCCATGCCACCTTGCACCCTCCTGCAACCTACCATAGCTTGGCAGGGGAAACTGCACCCCACTTCCCATTTCACTGTGAAGACTTCTAGCCTGAGACATGCTTAATGTATTGGAAGTTCTTTGAGTCTCTCTTTCTAGCCACATTTTCTGAATTCAAGTGAACATATCTCCATCCTGAACTTAAATCTGTCAGGGTTTGATAGACATGCTCTTGGTATTGATGACATGCAGGGACGGGGATATCAAAGGGCCTTAGGGGATAGGTCTCTCAACATCAAAGACAGTAGCAGACCTATATACAAATGACTGCAGAAGGCAGATGCCCAACCCAGACTTATTTCACCAGTAAATGCATACCCAAGTAAAGTGCTGATCGTCGTTCAGAGTCAGTCATGTGACTTCTTTTCAGCCACACACCAAAAGCCCAAGTCATTTCTTTTATCTGCTTTCTGTTCATCTGTCTTGTAATTCTTCATCTCAATAAATCATTTTATTTACAAAAAAAAAAAAAAAAAAAAAAAGAAAAAATAACATAAAAATTGTTCAGACTAGTTGGAAGCAATTTATTTTTTCGCTTTTGGCAGTGTCAGACTGCAGCCCCAAATACGATTTAAAGATGGGAGGTGTGATGCAAGGAAAGTGTGAGGGTGATACAGCAATGCTGCCTCTGCCCAGTCATGGATGGGACATCTCTTCCTAGATGAGGCTCACCCAGGGTCAGGAACCTCCTGAACTCCCACCAGTGTGCTCCCAGCTGCCACCACAAGCTCAGCCCAAACAGCACTGGTGGAATCAGCATTGGCCTTGTGGAAAAAAATACGCATGTTTTTATCATTGTTTTGGCCCGCCTTCTCTTCATAGCTGGACAGAGCTTGCTCTCAGCTCTGGTCTGACTCTCAGTTTGCCAACACTAAAAGTAGAAAGGCAGATGGGTTGGGAAACCAGAGAGCCCATCACTAAGCAGCAGTGGATAGAGCGGCTCCTCCGTCCCCCACACAGCGAGCCCACTTGAGTGGAAGGCAATATGCCACAGGGCTCAAGTGCAAACAAAAGATCTTGCAACAAACTCTGGGACCAGAGGGCTGCAACGGCATGGATGAGGGATTTCCATGGCACTGTCATCTCTCAAGCAAGCAGGACTAATGTTAGCAAAAAGACTTTCTTCAAAGGAAATGGCAGCCTGAAGAGTGTCAGAAATGAGAGTCCCTGCAGAAATCCATCAAAACAAGCTTCTCCTGTAACTATCTTGTGGGAGCAGTCTCTGTTTGACCTGGAAATATCTTAATCTACTGCCTTGTCTTCCACTCTGCTCTCCTTATAATTTGAAAATCAACCTTCTGAGATGAACCCATAAGAGTATAAAAGCCTAGATTAGCCATAATTAATATTTTAATTGTAATTGGTCAATGTAAAAAACAGTGAGCTTCCAAGTGCCACATCTGGATGTATTTTAAAGTGCTACATTACAATCACTGGGAGCTGCAAGAAGAGCTCCCTCTTCTGTACTGAGGCATATGATCCTGAGAGTAGCTGGCTCAAGGCTCGCTTTGCTACCTCAAATGCCTGTCTCAGACTAGTCCTTCCAAATCTCCTTGTATGTATCTAGTTATGTCAGCAAAAAAACCAGTTTTTAACTCTGTCAGTCCTGTTACACTGCTGAATGACCACCACCAACATTATGCAAACTGCTTCTGCTATGTTTGTATTCACAGGCACAGTCTTGTGTCTCAATTAGTTGCTCCTGCACAACCATGATACATGGAGAAACCTTTTTTCCAGTGAAGGTGATTGAGCACTGGCACAGGTTGTCCACCAGGGCTGAGGAGTCTCCATCCTTGCAGATATGCAAAACCCACCTGTAGCTAGCCCTGCTCTGAGCAGGAGGCTGGACTAGATGACTTCCAAGGTGCCCTGAAGCCTCAGTGATTCTGTGATGAAGGCCACAGAGCAACATAACTGAGTCTAGGGAAGAAAATAACCCGTATTATTTTTTTTTCAGGAGAAAACCAGTTTCTCCATTCAACCTCTCACAGCACTGCACACAACTTTGCCTACCACACAGGCCTCTGTTCACACAACTACTCTTTACATGTAAGCAATGGAATGTGCTGGTCTGAGGACAGTGTGAACATTGGGCCAGCTCTGCCAGGTCTCCAAAAGCAGAAGTAAAAATCCTGCCCTGTACAGTGGATCATACCACCACATTTACACGGAGACACCAGTCTGGCTCAAGGACCTCCAAAGAGAAGCGGCTTGACTGCCCTTCTACACTTGGTATGCTGCAAGCCAACAGCAGTCTCCATCATCTTTTCAAGTAGTTGCCAGTGACAGGCAACAGCGTGGAGCTGAGGACAATTCCAGCAGACCTGAATTGACTGAAAGGCCACCCACGTACAGCTGAAAGTTTATCTAAGGCAACAAAACTGGAAGGAGCTCAACTTCCACAGTATACATGTGTTTCCCAATGGTGCTGATGAGGAAGTAAATCTGCAGTCAGCATAGCATAGACAATGTAGACACAATGGGGATAACTGAATAATAGAATTGACAGCTCCAGATTACCTTGAAAGGAATCTTGTTTTAAAGAAACAGTTTATCCAGCATATACAGGACACTTTAGAATTGCTGCAGAGGGACTGAAATTATACAACTGATATTCAAAGTTTTACTAAGCATTTCTTTGTTACACAGTTTTCTGTCTTTGACAGTCATGACTTCACTTCACAGCACAAGACAGGAACATATCTCACAGACAGATATTTATACCTCTAGGAATACCAAATTCAGAATGCAAATGTGAATAATTTACTTCATAATATTTTAATGAATTAAAATTAATTATATCCCGAAAGGAATATAAGTTTAATCAGCTTAATGCCAAGTGATGGGTGAATCACCTTAGAGATGCACAAGCGAGTGATTTACTACAGTCACAGTAAGACTGATATTATCAGCCCAGGAGCATCAGATAACACAACAGAAGTGCAGTGCATTTTTTGCTTTAGCTGATTCAAAGGCATACATACTACTCCCAGATTCACAGACATATCATAACTCATTATAGAACCTAATTTCAACTGAAGCTGCAGAAAAAGTTTAAAATAACCCTTTCCACTACTTCCTCTATTGATTAAAATGTTCATACAAGATCTTACATTCATAGCATGAAGCACAACAAAAATCCATCTTGCCCACAGCTGCTGAAGAGTTTTTGGCACCCCTGAATTTCACTACTGCAGCATCAACTTAAACAAATACAAGAAAGCAAGAAGACATGAAAAGGTGATCTATTTCAAATTATGCCAACCACCCTTTACTTAGAGGTACAGAAGGAACACCACAAATACTTCAGGAGCGCCAGGAAAGAGAGTCCTTTAACTTAAGGACAGTGGATAGCTAATATCTCCGTGATAAAATTAGCTCCCTGAGCAAAACTTTCAGACTACTTGCATACTTTCGATTTTAAATGTCTGTGGCTCAATCTGGCTCCATCGGGAAAGGTGCCAAAACTTGACTTTAACCGTTAACATCAGCCCTCCTGCCTACTGCCCATCGCGGGGGACTAAGGCAGTGAGCACAGCAACTTGAGGCCAGGAAATCAACCACTTATTTTTTCCCCCCTTTTTCTTTCTCCTTATGAAAGTTCACTTTTTTTCTTTTTTCTTTTGTATCGTGGAAACGCAACTTGCTACTTTTCATTCCCGGGTGGGTGCGTGCTTTATATTCCCTCCCCAGCCAGCGGCGCTCCGTGCCGAGCCGTGCGACAGTCCGCACCCCGCCGCCAGCCCGCGGAGAGGTCGGCGCCCCACTCGCGGCGAGCGGGCGCAGCCCCGCGGCAGCGGCATGGGCACCCGGGCATCCCCGGCCAAGCCCACCTGGCCGCTCCAGGAGGTGGAGGCCCCGCGCAAGGGAGGCGAGAGACAGAGAGGGGGGCTAGCGGGGGCTCACCACGCTGCCCCACGCGGGTGTCTGGTCCCGTTCCCACGACTCCCCGGGAGAGGGTCGTGTCGTCCCTGTCCCCTGTCACCCCCGCCGCCCTCCCCCGCGTACTCACCGCGGCAGACACGGCGCTGAGCTCGGCGCTCAGCAGCAGCCCGAAGCCCAGCCAGAGCCGCATGCTGCCGCGCACCGCACCGCGCCGTCGGTCCGTGTGCGGCGGGGCGCCGGCGGCTCAATGTGAGGCTCTGCGGGGCCGGCCCCACATGCGTGCCTCTGCCCTCCGTGCCGGCCGCGGCGCCTGCAATGCCTCGGGGGCGAGGGACTCGCCGCGCCGTAACCGATGGGCGGCGGCAGCCCCTCTCCTCCCCCCGGGCGGGGACCCTGGGAGGGCGCAACCTCGCCCGCGCCCGCTCCCCGCTGGCCGCAGTTCCTCCTCCTCCTCCTCGCTGCCGCGGGTGGGTGGCGGGCCGGCGGCGGGGAGCGGGGGGGCGGGCGGAGGGGGGAAGGCGCGCCGCTTCCTCGCCCCACACCGCCGCTGCCGCCTGGGAGGGCACGGCAGCGCGGTGCGCAACGGTGCGGAGCGGGCGCGGGGGGCGGAGCGGGCCGTGGGTGCTGACTCTGAGCGGCCCGTCGGGGCCCGCACCCCCGCGGGTGGCTGCGCGCCGGCGGGACGCCGCTCTCTGCGCGATACCCCACCCCCCGCCCCTTCTCCCCGGGATCGGATCGGCCCGGTCGGCGGGGCCGCTCCTTGCCCCGGCAGCGGCGTCGCCGAGCCCGGAGACCTGCCTCGGGGGAGCCGGAGTTACAGGAGGGTTCTTCTCTGCCTTGCAGGGGCGGCCGGCCGGCGGGAGGAAGCCCTGAGGCGAGCCCGCGGGCCGGGACGGAACGAAAATGGACATCTCGCAGCTTCCCCGTGCGCGTAGTTTTATTTGTCAGTAAGTGATTCCGCTCGGCAGCCTTTTGGAAAGAGCTCTTTTAAAGTCGTATGGTCACCTTTTCATTGCAGAGCATTATCACGTGCTTGTTTTGTGCCAGCTTAAAACAATATCGTGCTTATTCACCTTTCCCTGCAGGGACCTGGGGCTTCTGCTGATCCTGTTGGAAGTCCTGCTGTCAGCCGTCAAAGTGGATGCTGTAAGTAACACATCGTATGACTTTTACTGAGGAATGAGAGGAGGAAAAAGCAGTTTCCTTGGTTCCGGAAAGTGAGGAACTGCGTTTTCCTTTGCCAGATGGCTTATCTATCATTCCATTAAACGAAACAACCAACAAATTGTGTCTGCAAGCCCTACAGATTACAACTTTCAGCAAAATGATGGTTAGCGGAGAAGCACAAAGCTTCGGCATCAGGTTATTTGAAGTATTCCACTGTTAACTTTTGCACAAGTTGGGTAATTTCTTAAAGCAATTGCAAAGCAAGACTTGCAACTTCTTAGTTCTTTATAAGCACCAAAAATGCGATGCTTATAGATACAAGACAGTACTTTGAAGAACTTAACCTGCAGATGGTGTGTTTTCAGTTAAGTACAGACCTCATCAAAGGACTGAGAAGTTGAACCTGTGTCTCAGTTTTTAGAAATCAGAGACATGCTTATAAATAAATTGTTATTTAAATTGTTGAATCCAAAAATAGGTAAGCTAAGTGCTATACAGGTGGTTGTGACCGTCCTCTTGAGGTGTTGGTACAGACAGAAGTTATTCAATTCTTGCATCATTGTCCCAAGGATGTGCAAGAAGTATGTTTAAAGAAAGAATGCATATGAGGCTGGAACATTTTCCTGTTACAAAGCTTGATGGATTTAAAGATTGTTGTTAGCACAGGTAGGCTTTGGATCAGACCTGAGTACAGCAGACTGAAAGGTTGCTAAGACTTGTCTTGTGGCTGCATTTGTCAGCCACCAAATGTGGGCAGGGCTCTGCGGTCATGCGCACAAGGGACCTAGGTTACATTTTTTCAAAAGAGATCCTGCTGATATTTTAATCCTACTGTCTTCAACTTTCACTCCTTTTTTTATGACTTTGTACTCCTTATAGATATCTGATGTGGTTATGTCTTTGTGGTGAGATGGCGTAATATATTAAGGAATGGGAAATACCAGGGCTTTTGCAGCAGGGGTTGTGACACATGATGATTCTGTACTCCAGCTGCAGTTGGCACTTAGAGCTGACCCATTGGTCTGTGTGGCTGGTTGGCCCCTTCGTATCATGGCTGAGAGAGAGGTGGCTGGCTAGGGACCCACAACCCCATGGGAAGTGACACAAGTGAGGACCTGGAGTGTCACACGCTCCTTTTCATTGCCATGTTTTGATAGAAATATCATTCTGCTGAGTAGAGCCAAATGGGTGATAACGTGACCGCGTGCTATTGAAACCAGAGCAGGCTAGTGATAACACAAGTGTTTTAGGCCTAGTAATGGAATCACTGGGATCAGTTGACACTAAAAAGCAGCGTTTGTGGTATGACTCTCCTTTTTGTCAAGCTGTGCTGTAGCATGCATAGCGTGATACATGAACTTTAGCTGTAGCATGAGATAACTCATTCTCCCTCATGTTCTTGCTTGTAGGCTGTGACGGTAGCATAGAGGTATACTGAAGTGGTGTTTGAACTGTTTTTGTTAGTGGATGCAGCCTGGTCCCAGCTGCTTGAATCTCCATATGCTGGCTTTCCTAGAGTACCTTGGAAGAGTGGATCGGCTTGCATGGAGGTCTAATTTCCCTCGTTTAACGGTTCCTAAGGTGGTGGCTACATAGAAGATTAAACACACCACTGAATGCGAGTGAGGAAGTTTGGTCATGTTTCCACAAATTAGAACTGCATTGCCAACAAAGTATTTATCCCGTTTTCCACCTATATGCCACTCCCTTCCTTTGGCCAACACAAGTCTTTCTGTAGTTGTGTGGTGAACTGGATTGGAAAATTGTTTAAACTAATCAGTACCCCAAAAGAGAAGAAGGATGAGAACTAACTTTAGCCTGGATCAGATCACCACTTGTATTCATAGAAACTTGGGCTGGCACGGGACTAGGAGCAGGCAGCTGGGGGTGGGAGGAGGAGTGGGCTTGCTCCTTCCGGTGACAACTTTGGTCGAGTGTATTTGCAAAGTGACAAAAGTAGGTGTGTAGGAAGCAGCAGCAGCACCTGAGTAATTGTAGGTGGGTTGCTGGCAGTCATATTCTTTAGATTGTAATCCTGTTTGTCATACTGAATCTTCTGGTTGTTAGGCAGATGAATGTGCTAACATTATGAAGTGTTTTATTAGCTTGGATTAAAAAAAAACTGCTACGAGTTACTGAAGTCTGTGGGACCAGATCTTAAAAGTCATGGTTCTGCCTGTAATGAGACAAGCACAGCTGCAGAGTTTGACAGCCACATATATATGTGAATGAGTTACAGCTGCTGGAGATAAATGTTGAATGAGTGAAATTGCACATAGGAAGAAACTGGAATGAGATGAAGGAGAAAGCCAGGAAGGAGGGAGAGAAAAAGGGGGGAACTCAGAGCATTTGATGGGATGTCTTGCCTGGCAGGCTGCTGCTAGCTGTTGGGGAGACAGACGGATGTTTCTCAGCAGAGAAAGAAATAAGAGGAAGAAAATCGAGGAGGATGTTTAGGATATCTGAGGACTGAGGAAGAAGAAATGGTGTCTCTGGCAAGAGGAGAGGATACCGGTTGCAGTCTTGAAGAGAAATAAGGAAGAGGAGTCCCTGAATGGAAACACTAGGAGAGACAGCCAAATGGAGTGGCTCAGGCTCCAGTTATCTTTAGCACTCTCTGGCATACACTGGCTGGTGATGTTAAAGGTCTCAAATAGCTGTGGAACTACTCTAAATTGTAGATTTAAGGACTCATGTGGCTTAAATACAATTAAGTCATGTTAACTACCCAAAGTTTATCCAAGTTTGCAGATTTCTTCTTCTTCTTTCTGTCCCTACAAATCTATTTTATCCAAAAGATTACACTTGGATTTTTTTTTTTCCTTTGAGAAAATACATCTTCTGCTAATGCTCATTTTTAAAATGTTCTTTTTCCCATAGCACACTTCTTCCTAAGTAGTTTTGTAACATTTGATTATCTATTGATGCTCCCTTAGTATAATTTTTTAACCGTTTCTAATGAAAATCTCTTTTTTTTGTTGTTTTTCAAGCTATATTCTGGTGGGAGCAATGG
Source organism: Colius striatus (assembly GCF_028858725.1). Classification (NCBI taxonomy): domain Eukaryota; kingdom Metazoa; phylum Chordata; class Aves; order Coliiformes; family Coliidae; genus Colius; species Colius striatus. The sequence goes on from NC_084759.1 coordinate 59,379,601, forward strand.
AATCCTAGAAAATAAGGGAATGACTGGCAGATAAAAGAAAGAAACTTGAGAGAGAAGAAGTTAGAATAAAATTTACAAAAATAACTACAAGTAACAAAGTAACAGGTCACAACTGACATTTAAAAAGGAGAACATAAAGCAATAGAGACTTCTATAGAAAGAAAATAGAGTCAAAATAGTGCATGAGATGTAATTTTCTTGACTTCTGTGACATTGTAAGGGGATATATTAGGGGGAATGGCAACAAAGGGGAAGAAGCAACAACCCTTAAGACAAAACCAACAGTACTAAGTACTTTTTTCTGTCAACTTCATAGTGAAATTAGATTGCTGACATGGATGTTTAAGTTACTGCTCTGAGTTAAAATGTGTCAATACTCTGTGGTTATCTCACATCCAGGTTTTCCGAGATGTGTCCTGTTTAATTCCATTGGAAACTTTTGTCTGTTTGAAAGAGGAGGACTTTTTCTGTTAACCCAGGATTTCCAGGCTGAAAGAAACCAGGGTGGAGTAATCACTCAGCCCATCCTGCTGGGCATACCTACTGTGAATGCATACACTAGGATCCATGCACAAAATGCAATAGTGCATGCGTACTGTCCAGGTGATCTGGGAATGACTCATCAATCTGATGTGTCAATTTCTTCTGTCACATTACTTAGTGCAAGCAAAGTGAATCCATCTCTTCCTGCAAGTACCAGATTCCTTACCTGTGGACTACTTCAGAATTAGTTCTGCTCAGGAGATCACCCAAAAAGAAAAATCACAGACCTATTTTAGAACTACTTCATTTAAGGCATTTCCACACTGGCAGACATGTCTTATGTGTGTCTGTTTGAATAAGTGTACAGTTTGGCTCATCTAAGAAAGTGTGTCTCTTACAGTGTTCTGTAAGAAAATCAGACAGAATAATGATGCTTTCAATAAAAAATAGCATTTTGGGGACCCTGCCAGCATATCTGATAGCTTTATTCAAAATTTCTTTGAGCCCCGAAATAGTTACAGAGTAGTTCAGAGAGGACTTTTGTGAGGAAAAACTGTGGGATCTGGGACTGTTTAGCCTGGACGAGAGGAGACTGAGAGGGAGCCTCATTAAATCTTAGAAGTATTTAAAAGGTGTATGTCAAGAGGATGGAGCAACGCTTTTTTTCTGTAGTATCCAGGAATAGGAGTAGGGGTAAGGGACAAAAGCTGGAACACAAAAAGTTCCACTTAAGGAAAAACTTCTTTACTGTAAGGATGAGGTAGCCCTGGCACAGGCTGCCCAGGTTGGGTGTGGAGTCTCCTTCTCTGGAGGCTTTCAAAACCCGCCTGGACGTGTTCCTGTGTGACCTGATCTAGGTGGATCTGCTTTGGCAGGGAAGTTGGATTAGATGATCCTTAGATGTCCCTTCCAATCGCTACTGTTCTGTGATTCTGTGGGATTCTGTGATTCTTTCTACATTCATTTATGGAGCTATGAAGAAGCAGCAGCTCTGTTAAAGAACTGGGAGTTAAAGAACTATGAGAAGTCCTGAGTGAAGGAGGTGGCATCCAGGCAACTACGTAAGGCAACCCCCTTTGCTTTCACCAACACAAACAGCCATGCCTTGCTCTGGCACTGGTGTTTCCATGATGAGGGTGACAGTGAGGGAGGCATCATGCTGTAGTTGGGCAGCAAGAGAGCTGCTCAAATGGCATTTTTGGTTTTTATCAGAGGCAGGATTTCACCTGTCAGCATCATATGATGTCAGGCAGACTGCAAGTACTTTGTGCACGCAAATGTAGTCATGGTCCGTAGCTTTTAATTCCTTATTTCTGATTCTTTCTTTCTTTCTCATATACTGTCTGCTCCACTCATCAGTAAGAGTGTCCTTAAATGTCCCTTTCCTTCATTAGTCCTCAAATTCTTTCTTGAAAATCTTTTTTGCTGCCATGCCTATGAAACCAATACTCATTCTGATTTCCTACTGATAAATCATTCTTGCTGAGAAGATTTCAAGAGACATTTCTGCTATGTCTTGTGCATTTAATTAGAGTCTATTATTTGTATACAGTCATATCTTAACACTGATTCAAGCTATTCATTCAAGAGCTAAAGTCAGGCTACACCAAAAGCAAGTTAGCGGTGATGATGAGGAGGTTCTTGTGCATGTTCATTTTCTTTAATCTCTCAGTACAGAGCCACACATAGATTCATAACCAACTTTTTCTTGTGAGTAGATCAGAAGCATGCCTAATGAATGTCTGCAATAATATGTTTGTTAGAGTTATTAAATGGAATATAATACAGTCATGCAGCATTTGGTAGGAGAAGAGACAGAGTTCTGTCAATATCTCATATTTCTCAGAGGTTAAAATGTTGATACTGAGACACAAGAACCTTGACAAGGAAAGCAACCATGTAATAAAATTATCTTGTTATTGTCATCTTACTCTGAAAATGGCTGAAGCAGTTTGAAAAATTCAGCATCGCTTTTCTTTGAACTTTTAAAGTAGCACATCTGGGTTTTATTGTGTAGTTATTGCACCACAGGAAGTCTTTATATATTATAGTACTAAACCTACCATTGTATTTTAAAAATTTAGTGCAAAAAATGATTTATAAGTTCAAACAGATTTGCCTCACCCAAAATGTAAAGCTGCATTGTGGCTTGTTCAGTTATACTATAAGGAAACACATTTGTTGTAAATACAGTGACTCAGAGCACAGTCTGTTTTAGTGAATCTTTTTTTCCTTTTTGAAGAAATTAATTTCTTGTTTGAGACCAGACTATTCATTCTTTGCTTTTGTTTTCCACAGACAAAAATTAGTCAAGGAGTGGAGCATTCTTCATGTTGTATTATACCAATCCAAAGTCTTCTGAGAGTTCAAAGTTAATTTAGTAGCTTACACTTAGGATATCTTTGCTTGCCAAAGTAGGCAGCTTATCTTTTTGAACCCCTTCTCCCTTAGGAAACTAATGCTTTGCACTATTCGCAGTAACTTGTTTGTTTCTAAGGAGTAAAAAGCACAGTGAAATTTGCAGTATTTCCTGATGTTTATCAACAGATATTTTCTTTAATATGGCAGCGGCTAGTTGACAGCAGCAGTTGACTCAGCTCACAGTGAAAGTATGTGATTTTTATCATACCAACATTTCTGAGTATCTAAGGACTGACATTGTTGATTTTCACGTGCCCTTTTTTGTCCATTTATAAACTGAAGGTGCTGGTATGAATCAGGACTGTGCCAAGAGTAGCTTCTTGGTTTCAGACCCTAGAAGTGATGCGCAGCAAGGGAAAGGCTGTCACAGAAATTAATGAACAAGTTTGTGTTTATAGGAGTAATTGCACAAACTTCAGTTGAATCATGTTTTTGCAGCACCTTTCAAGTTATCAGTGTTTCACAAGGCTACTGCCTTTTCTGAACACCTGTGTTTCAGTTTTTGCCTTTGTATTTGTACATCCTTAGAAGAAAGGGAGATGAGGATGTGGTTTCCTCAGTGGCAGTGCAAGGTGCTGCTCCTGGGGGACAGGAGATGGAGGATGGGGAAGGGAGGTGGGCAAGGCCATCACTCTCCTGGGCACATCCTTGCAGCATCCAGCAGGCCCAGAAGTGGTCACTAGGATCAGCCATAGCCTTGGGAAAGGCCATGGGGATGGCCACAGGCCAAGACTAGGTGGGACATAGGCCACAGGTGGAGGTCAGGAGGCCTATGGCCAGGCACAGGCATGGCTGACCTCTGTTGGGTCATGGCCTCTGTTGGGACAAGGGCAAGGCCCTGCTTTTCACAGCCTTTTTCCCACCCAGCTCATTTCACACCCCTCTGCGAGGGCAGGCTGCACAGCTGTGCCAGGAGCCAGCTCTGTACCCGGGTGGCAGGCCCTGGGGCTCCCCTGGGGTAGGAGAGGGCAGTGGGGTCTGAGGCCATTGCTAGCTGTGGAGAGAGCCCGCAGGTCCCAGTGCAGCCCAGCCGGCCAGGGTCAGGCCAGGGAGAGGCTGAGAGGCAGGAAACATGCACTCTTGAATAGCAGACATGCAAGTTTCACTTTCAGTGGAAATTTTAGGGAAATTAGCATGTTTTAGGAGGGCTGGGACAGAATTTCAGAACTCACCAGCACCTTCGTATTAATTGAAAGAGGGGCATTATTTAGCTTTTCTTCTCCTGACAGAGCAGACATTCCTCAGAAAAAGGGTTTTTTGTCAAGAAAAAAATCCTGATTTTCAACATCAATTTAGCAATGAGTTTTATTTTTCTTTTAAACACTCAAGATCAGGAGGACATTTAGATCCTATCAGTTACCAAGGATGTATGCGTACTGGGATATTTCAGGCATCTTATTTCTTCATAAATGATCCCAACCTTTATTTTGAAGTAGCTTTCTGAACTCAGCAAGTAAAGATCATTCCGATAAATAGGGCTTGGCTTATTTTTGGCAGGTCTTAGCTGCAAATCGTGCCCGCACCTCCTCTCACCATTGGTTGATGAAGCCAAGTAATAGATGTTTTATTCCAACTATACTTTTCCTTTATATTTCACAAGGCCTTTACAGGTTCTTTCCTGGTCAGAGTTACCTTCTGACCATATAGCTGTATACAGAAAAGGGATGTCAAGCAAAGTGAAATGTTTTGGTTGCAACACAAACCCTTCCATTTGTCCTGTTCTGCAAATGTTTGGGGATTTTTGTTGTTTTGTTTTAGGGTTGGGTTTTTTCTCTTCTTTTTGTTAGTGTCATTAGAAGATAAGTAACTGCCCCAGGTTCAAGCTTTGTCCTAAGTGCAGCTCTGAGCTCATGAGTGTTTACATCTGATGTAGCTCTTAGAGCTTTCATACCAGCCATCAGTGCCTGGCGCAGAAGGCAGAGCAGCGTGGCTGCACTTCTGCCAGTCCTCAGGAGGCTGCAGCTCCTAGCTCGGCAGGAAGCTGACTGCCTCACTGCATGCCCCGGCCTCCTGCGGAAACTCTGGGTTGAAAACAAACGTGCTCTTCATCAGGAATACAAAAAGAAAAGAAAAAGAAAAAAAGAAGAAAAGCATCTGTACAAATCGTTGATTCGCTGCCTGTACCGCGGGAGACTTCGTTGTCAGGTCCTGCCCACGCGTGCTGTGCCTTGCAGCCACAGGGAACAGAATCATTCCTTAAGGTAGGGGCGGGAAGCTGGGAAAGCTTAGCAGGCTTTCCCCATCCTGCTGTTGTATGCCTTGCTCTCAGCACAGTATTGGCTTCTACCACTCTGCCCGTGCAATCCCCAGGCATGCTGCAAGCAGATGAGGAAAGGCATTTATACATTCAAGCTACAGTCTCGCTGACCCCGGGTAACTGATGTTCAGCCACCTGGTCCGAGTCTCACGGCAGCCCGAACACATGTGTGGAGACCCCAGGGAGCAACTCTGGGAGGAGAGTGGGGCTGCTCGCCAGGGCTGCTGCTGCATGTCCCGGACTGAGCAGCGATGAAGGGAGTGGGCAGAAAGGAATGCCGCTCCCGCGCAGGGCTGGGAATAGCCGCTGGGGCCATGGAGCATGGGAAGCCTGCATATCTCCCTGAGCCGGCAACCAGAGGAACAGTCTGCTGGAAGCAGCCCAAACGTCTCTGCATGACACTTGGAAAACCTTCAGTGACACTGGCTGGAAGAAGGAAGTGAATGGGGAAATTTAAGCATTTCCTTTGCAGTGTGGGGCTGAAGCTGGGTTTTCTTCAGGTGCTTGGCAGGTGCGTCGTAACAGTTAGGTATAAAGGAGAAGGTAAAAAGTTGTCCAGATCTTCTGTCCTCTGTATGTGCCCGCAAGGCAGACAGCACATCTGTTATCTTTTAACTCGCCAAAGCCCGCAGGCTACTTCTCTGGCTGTGTCCCTTACAGTAAACCACAGAGTCCCAGGTGTATTCTCCGCCCTTGTGGTCAATTGGCACAGTCTGTCTGTGTCCATAATGGCAATTTGCCTTGGTAATTAGCCTCCCTAGTTTCCAAAACAGGGTGGCCCCTTAGAGGTTGCCTGTGGTCCTTATCTTATGCTGACTCCTGCCCTACAACCAAAAATGTCTTCTTCTGAAGCAAAGTAAGGGAAAGCTTCATAGCCCAAACAACAGACACGCACAGGACCTTTCTGACAGATGATGAAGGTGCAGGGCCTTATGATGGAGACTGTGACATTAGCTGGCTGTACATCAGGGGCCACTCTCATTTCTCACATGCATCAGTATACTGAATGGTTTTACCTGCGTAGGGATGAATTAGAAGAACTGGAGTCAGGAACAGAAGACATCAGCCTTCTGAATACTTGTGGCTTGCTTTGCAATGGATTGCCATGACACCCACTCAAATAGGAAATTTATGCCAAAGAAAACCAAGACCCTTCCTGATAGGTTTTTTTTAAGCTTTATGTGATGTTTCATGGCATTACCACACCCTCTTTTGTTAATATCTACGTCATGTAAGTAAAATAAAGGACAAAAAGAAACATGTAAATAGATGTAAATGGCAACAAATCACAAACCAAATTGCAAAAGCAGAGATTTCAAAATCTAATTTACTAGAATGCTCTGTGGTGCCTAATTGTACAAAAAAATAGTCCTTCCCAGGGAAAGGACAGTGACTAGAGTATATAGCACTTGGGTACATGCTCATTTTCCTGGTGGCTTATGCTGCGCTTGCCAACTGCACTTTGATCTGTTCTGGCAGAGTATGAACACTGCAGTGGTTCTCCTTCCACTGCCTCCCACTCCTGAGACTTTTTCCATTTACATGGAGTGGTCAGATGAGGGGAATGGCAAAAGTGTGCTCTTTTACTTTCTGATTGTAGAATAAAGTCAAAGGTGGATGAGCAGTAGAAGGTAGAGATTTAACTGTCCTCCTTTAATACGAAGTGAGGTTTATCAGGTGTCAGACATACAATGCTAGCTTCCAGTTTATGATTTCTTTCTAACTTTTCTGTTCCGGTCTTTGCCTATGGTAATAGTTCTGATTTGTTTGGTTTATCACAGCCTTGTTGTGAAGCTCTTAGTATTGCCTTTAAAAAAAAAACAAACCACAAACAAATGAACAATCAAAACAAAAGTGTTCTTCTGTAAGACAGTCTTCTTAGCTTTTGCCCCAGTCTTAGAGAATAAGGAGAGGACTTCTTGGTGACGTCCTTTTTGGTGATTCAGGGAGTAAAGGGATCAGTACCTCATTTTTCGGAGTAAGCAGACTCAATTAGACTCAAAGACAGTGAAATATAGTATTACTTCCACACATCAGACTATCTGTACCTGAATCCCTTCCAAGAAATTATTATTTAAAGTTGTACAGCCAGTGAACTGGGGAACAATCTGGAAAAACACAAAACAAAACAAACCTGCATTTCTCTTTAACACTGATTTCCTTTTATGAATTTATGTCATCAAATTGAGATCCAAGCATCTTATTCCATCCATCCAATGCATGCTCTGGCCAATACTCATGTCAGTTTTTTTCCGTGTAAGAAGGGAAATTTTAAACTCTCCTTGTTGTTACTTGTTCATAAGAATCCTATTTGTGCCTTCAAGGGGATAAGATAGTAGCCATCCTTGATAAGGTATGTTCTATAGTCTGAGATGTTAGAGAACTTCAAGAAAATGTTCCCTGTGCTTTCACAATGCTAATCTCTTGCTTGAGGTTTGTATTGTCCCCTAGGGACACAGTACTACATAAGGTCGCCATTGAATAGATGAGTGATTAGTAAGGTAGCTTGAGGCTGGATCATAAATCACTTTGAAGACTGGGACTGTAGTCTTGAATTTGTCTCAGTAAGGAATCCTGGTGAGCCCTACAGCAGCATGCTTGCATGATCCTGCACTTACAGGTATGCAGAACTTCATGCTTTGAACCAGCTGGTCTGCTGGGGTTTTTTTTGCAAGGAAAAACCAACAGCCATTAGCTGTGACCGAATCACAGGCAGTCAGAAACATCGTACTGGCATGTTGGGAGCTCTTTGTGTATAGAATCCAGTTTCCATGAGGTGGATTCCAGGCTTGTCAGCTGCTTTTTTGGAAGTATACCATCTCAAATTAGGGATGATGTAATTCTTACTACTTCTTCAAGGTATTTCATTTTCATTTAATATTATTTCTATGTTAGTCATGTATCATTCATTTCCATAAAGCCAGTAACATGTGTAAACAAGGAGAGAGGAACTGAAGTAAAGCCATCATTCGTTCTGAATGAGAGGTAGACTGAGATCCGCCCTGGCCACGTACTCATAGCCTCGAGGCTAAGACGACAACACATAACTTCATAGAATAGCATAATTAATTTAAGGAGATTAAAGCTCACCCTTCTCAGGAGATAAAGTGTTATAAAAATGCACATACCAAGTAGTTACACTGCTTACCCTGCAGACATAGTCTGTAGAGATTACAGTGCTGCATGCAGATAACAGGCAACCCCATGGTAAGCCATTAGTCTATGCAGAAATGTCAGCTCCCCAAACCCATTTATGTACTTAACAGAAGAAACAGAATGGTTTTTATTTAAAGAGAGACAGGGACCATCCTAACACTATTCATCTCAAGATCTCCCACTGTTTTCAGCTTTCTGTAAACACAAATTTGTTCTTTGCTTTGAGGAAAGTCCTATTCCTCGGTAGCTGAGAAGCCAGGATTGGGACCATTTTGTTGTCTTTGTGGTCTGATTGCCCTGAAGTTGTTTCAGCTGCTGTTCAATCTCAGAATTTTTACTCTATCTTCTTCCTTCCAATTTTACCTACTGTCAAAAGAGAGTACTGTTTTTGTACAAAAGGACATGGCAAAAATGGTGAATTAAATTAAAAGTGCAAGGTTCTTCCTTATATTTTTCTTTCTTTTTTGGATGAAAGTCCAACTCGGTTTTGCCACAGCTTGAAGGAGTTTCATTTTTTCTTGTACTTCAGGACCAAATGTATATTTAGATAGTCTGCTTAGCCTTTGCAGAGTCTGGTTAGTAGTGTCAGCTGTCCCTTGCATCTTTAAAATGAGCAACGTACACAAAAGCTGTGCTCCAGAGCACAAGCAGGAAAGACTTCTGACCTTTTGATCTGATGATCTGTTCCCAAAATCTCTGCGTGTCCAAAAGCAACAAGACAAATACCAGAAAACTTGGAAACCTGAGGAAAGGGGAAGCTCCAACATTTCACAAGCAGAAGCAGAGAGCAGCTCGCTCCCTGAGGGGTCCAGCTGCAGGACAAAGCTCCCAGCTGAGCCTATGGGAGAACTGGAAGTGCTGGCTACTGTAGACCCACACACACAGCTTTCCTCCTTCAAGCACGAGTGTCAGACTGTGCATCAGCCTCTGAAACAGAAGAGCCACATGAGCTGTCTTAAAACATAAACCCAACATGAGAACTGTGGTTGACTAACTAGGGAGCATGAGCAAGTCAGGACTTGGTGCCTGTCCATCCCTGTGGTGTTGGTCTTCCTGCAGACATGATGCAGGCAAGCCATGCCTCAATCTGTGTGTTACAGAAGGTGTGTATTGCTTGGCTAAGTATATGGGTAAGAGGGAACTCATTCTCCCTGTTGGTACATAAGCAGGCTCCTTGTTAACCATTTTATCCTCTTTAAGCATTCAGTACACACAGCCACGCTGTGCTTGCATTATGTTATCTGTAACACCTCTCAACTTTGAAAATAATAGGGAAAGAAGTGTTATACCCTGCCACAGCCAGAGTAGCTTGCTATTGCCTGCTGGTTTCCATCACTACAGGTCACTGAGCTGACTAAGTTACTTTCAGTAAGCCTTGTGTTTCTGGAGCTAAAACTTTCCTAACAAGTTTCTCTAGCAGATTTTACAAATATCCTGCAACCCGTGCTATTCAGGCCAGATACAGTACCCAAGGTGAGTCATTTGGAACACACTCTCTGAATCTCCGTGCTGTATTGCTACCTGCTGCTTTAGATGTGCCCCAAAAGGTCACATGTTTCCAAAGAGTATATTCAGCATGCTTTGTAAAGACTTAGCAGTGTGAGATCTTGGTATATTATTGCATGGATTCTGTCTAATTATTAAGGACATGTGACCAGTTGCTTTGAGTCTAGGTAACTAAGGCTGAAGAACACAATACTTTCCTGGCTTAACTGTTTTGTAATAATTAACTGCAGTGTTTCGAGAGTCATTACGTGCCACCTGCTTTTAAGCAGAACAGCATGTTGTCTTCAACAGAAAGTTCTAATTTAAGACTGTTTCATCAAAAGGTCTAATGTTGTCAGGCAGTTTTTAAAGTAAGATTGCAGCATATTTGTAGAAACCCCCTTTAAATCAATGGATTTCAGCACACTTTGGGTCAGGTTTTAAGCATTCAGCCTTTTCTGTTGGTTTCTGGGAGATGCAACAGAACACAATAGGATTGATTGAATTTAATGTTCAGGGTAACAATTAATAGAAATGCTGCCTGTGTGTGCTGACAGTGGGGTTTCATGTTAATCGTTACTGAGGTTCTACTTTCCAAACCTCCCTCAGGTAATAATGAGTGACTTAACATTACATCTATCTTTAGGCATTCCTGGTTTTGTAGTTCCGTGTCATATCTCTCTGTTGAGAAATGTTTTACTATAAGCAGGTTCAATTTTTAATTTCTAGGAACCAGGAGTTCAGAATAGGATCCTGGAATTGTGAATCAGAATATGTCCCCAAATAAATTAGCCATCTACATTTGTTATCAACCAGTGAAGTTATATCTGGAGTTTGACTTAAATACTGATCATGTAAACAACCAGACAGGAATTTTGTTACTTCAGTCCTGTGACACTCCTGTAATGCCAGAGTCCTGTGGCATTACACTTTTTTTATGTAAGGCCTACAGCACTAAATTGTTATATCTTTTATCTCTCATCTCCAGTCCTTGCCTATCATAGTTGAAACTATGGACTCGGTTTGATGGAGTGCGCTTGACTGATGTGGCATATTGGTGTAAAGGAAAACATGGAATGTGTAAAACAAGACTAATATTTTATAGTGTAGACTGTGAGAATCTCCTGAATTTAATTCATGTTTGAATTACAGTGGTGGTTGTAGAGAAGTGTCCCATCTGTATGTTTTGTTTTTCCAATGTGTGAAGATCTATCAGAGCCCTTGCTAAGTTGTTCCAGTAGTTGATTACTCTTACAGTAAACAAAGACAGACCACATTGATACAGCTTTAAAATCTGTCTCTGAGCTTTGGTTTTACCTTTGCAAGGTAGATGAAAGAGCTCAGCATTACTAGTTTCATTGCGTAGATACTTTCATATGTGTGTGTGTGTGTGTATATATGTGGCTTGGTGGCATTTAATCCGTTTTGGATCATTAGAAGACCAGACATGAAGCTAGGAGAATGGCATGTCAATGATGTTTGCCACTGTTGCTTATGACAGTCATATCTGTTGAAGCAATTGTTTTAAAATCCTATTTTCACTTTCTTCTTACGAGGCTGCATAGATCAGCCTCCCGTGATTTTTTACTAAGAAGCCTTCAAGTCTTTGACCATTCCCTATGGCTCTTCTCCAAGTTCTCTTCCAGTCATATTTGAAATTGTCAATCACAAGTGGACCAAGCATTTCATTAGTCTTAACTAAGAAAATTACATAACCTCCTTAGTCTCTCCACTTTATACCACCAAATGTTGTATTGTCTCTTTTCACTGAAGTGTGGTACTAGGACTTCATGTTGAACTGACGGATTATCATGACCCTGTTCTGCCTTCAGACAGAGAAACAGATAACGCAAAAAGAGTCCCTCTTACTCCGTGTGCCCAAGTTTCTTTGTTTATGGATAAGAATTTACAGTGGGCAGTACTAAAATGTATTTTCATTGCTCCTATTTTAGCATTTAATCTGGATTCTACTTTATTTTGTCATGCTCTATCATCATGTCATTGATTAACTTTGTCAGCAAAAACATTAGATGTCCTTCCTTGTAACTTACACATTCCTAAGTAACACTGGGTGAAGGCTCAATCATTATGGGATGTCACCAGTACCCCACATGTCTTTACCTGAAATTTCATCTGACACCTAGCAAAATACCTATTTTAAACCCATTTAAGATATATAGTGTTGATTTTGTTGGATCTTAATTTTCTACATGATTCATAATCAGAATGCCACAATCAGAATACCACACAGCATCAAGTCAAAGTCTGATGCAGTTAAATTGCTGTCATTACTTCATGAGAACAGTTTCAAGAATGTATTTCTCATACTTCTTAGGTACTGTTTAATTGTATGAAACTGTAAATGAGTATAAAAAAATCTGTAAAGAACAGCAAATCAGAAAAGATGAACCTCATATTTAAATTGCAGCCCATTAAGAAAAAATAACCCTTCCTTTCTCATTTCCTACATACCTACAAGGTATGTACATACCCATGGACCAGTTTATCCTATCACTGATGTATTTGCCGTAGGGATGGTTACCAGATTTTGCAAATGTAACCAAAAGGCACATGTGGCCTTCTATGTAAGCTGGCATGCAAAAAGCATCGGAAGTATTCTTGCCTTCAGGATACTTAGAAAATTGCTTCCTTTTTTTTTTTTTTGTCATCCACCCATGATGCCATCTAATTTTATGTTCCTTGGCTTCTAACTGTAGCCTCATTAACCTTACTTGATAGAGCATTCCAACATTTATGATTCTCATGTGAAAAATGCTTCCTGACGTCTGGAATTTGTTTTTCTTTAATTTCTACCTTTGCCCTCATGTCCTATTATGTGTACTAGGCTGAAAATAGTAACTTAAGATTGGTGTGCTTAGTCCTTACGGTATAATGAATTCCGGTTATTTCTCTTGCCTTTTCTTTCTCTTAAGATAGGTGTGGTGATTTAAAATAATTTAACCAACAGTCCTACTTATTTTCACTTAAGTCCCTTGTGTTTTTACATTTAATAATAAATTCTTCTGTGGAAGGAAATGAGGAAATTCAGATATGTATCATTCCTCATTTGGCCTGTGTCCACAAATGTAACATTACCCTGACTCTTGTCAATTTCATTGCTTTACTTGGTATGTGGAATAGGGCCAAGACAAAATGCTGTGGGCAGTGTAACTCGACAATTGTAAGGTTAAAATATCGTGAGTCAATGCAATTTTACTCTAGACAGTGGAAAAATCCTAAATCTAAATCAAGTTCAGTAAGCTATGATGATTATTGTCAATTTTACACTGTTAGGAAGCAAGATTTTAGTCCTTGTTCACAAATCAAAGGGTTTTTCCCCTTTTGAGGATCATAGAGGTACATACCTTATACATGAATAGCAGCAGATCTTCCCTCCATCTGAGGCAGATCTTTTTATTTTTGTTACATTTTCTTAATAGGTTTGATGTTATAAAAAGGTTGGCTATCGGTCTGTGAAGAGCTACTAATGCAAATTAATGATTGGTCCATATTGCAGCAGCTTTTCTTTATATGCAGATGCAGATTCATTGGAAATATTGTGTGCTGTTGTGTGTTGTGTGCATTGTACTTTGGGAAGCCTGCAGTTATTTTCTTATAACTAATCAGAAAAGCTACCACACTATTTCAATTAACTTCTTTAAGATTATGTTAAGTTCTTTAAGTTAAGCCCGTTTGAAGCTTGGTGGGTTTTTCTCTTTTCTTTCTATTGTTTACTTTGTTGTTTCCTAATACAGGCTTCACAGGAACTCCAACTGTGATACCTGATACCTAGGAAAAGAGGTCACCTCATTGAAGAAAAGAATTGTTTATAATTGTTTACAAACAATTCTCTCCAGTTAGACTTTTTAATTAAGTTTATAAAGGATGACAAGGGGCATAGGAAGAGGAGATTGTATGTTACCTAACTGGAGCATTAGTGATAAACTAATGCAAAGAAACAATTATAATGTATTTTTAAAGTGCAGCGGCTCTCAGACTGAAAGGGTGAAATTACTCTTACCATTCACTGGCAAGTATTATGTTGTATTCATCTGTCTGTATACAATTGGTTTGAAGGCTGCTTCCTCTTTTGAGTTTGCTTTTCAAAATCAGGAGTTTGTTTGATGGCCAAATATCTTGCAACTAAGATATTTCCAAAGTGCTTCTTTCTTTGGAAGTGGTTATTTTAGCATGTATTTGGACATACACACCATTGTCTGAACGCCTGTAGAAACGTACAGTAGGCAGTCTGGGCTTACTGACTGTTTGAAACCTATTCACATGAGTCCACCTTTTGTCTGAAGTCCTACATTCTGTGTAGAGAAGGTATTTTCTAGAAGATTATCTTGCCTGGGACAAAGTTAGTGAGTTAATCAACCTGTAAGTTTTCCCTATCTGTACATAGTTGTATAATGTATATCATTCATCTTATGTGAAAAATGACCCCTTCTGTGAATTTCTTTAACTATAGTCTAGTAACTCACAAAATTTAGTGTCTTTCAAAGTCTCCTTTTAGGGAAAGTGATTTTTTTTTCCAGCCATTAAAGAATACCATGCATATAGATAATTCCAGTTTTCTTCTTTTGCAAAAATAACCATGCGTCACACATTTGCTGGAAGGAAGGTTATACTACCAAAAATAAGTATTTACTGAGTCAAGCATTCCAGGACCAATTTCTCCTGGGAGATGTCCTAAGAAACAGAAGGAAGCCCTCTCTCAAGTACTGTAAATTTAATGGTTATGATATCAAAATAGGATATCCTGGAAACTCCATTACAGAAACTAATTCCATACTTACAAGAGTAAAATGAAACTTCAAAAAGGAATTTAAACATTATCAGGGATACTTCTAATCCTTGCATTTCTTTTCATGCTTCTGAATGTGTGCCACAGACATCCATGGCTCCTTTTGTTTGCTGCTAGTCCAAGAATTTCACCACATTTCCAGGAAAAGCGAACAGAAGATACTCTGCGGCTTGTTGCCTACGTGCTTGATGTAAATTGTTCACCTGATAAGCTCATTCATGCAAAGCTTCCCCTTCGTAATAGTCAAAGTACATCTAAGTTACATCTAAGGTGAGATGCTTCAGAGAAGTCAGATTTTTAAAAGGCTTGACTTCCCCTTATCCAGTGTTAGCCATGGAAAGACTACAGTAGGTCTAGGCTGACTGCCAGGGAGGAGGTACCCTCTGTGTTGCATGGTGGGTGTCTAGAGAGGCACAGCAGCTGGACCTGGTTGTCTCTGGAGATGTCTGTGTCTCTTCCCTGGTTTTCACAGGCAGCAACAGGCCCTTCTAAGGTGTCTCAGTAGCACACTTGAGGTTCCAGGTGTCTACAGCCACTTGTTATTTAGAAAACACTGCTGGCTTGTGCATGTTAACATGAACTCAAAACCTGTGCTTCAAACCACGTGAAGTCCTCAGATACTTTTATTTATCACTGTGAGGCTGTTGTTTGTAATGAACCTCAATGGCCTCATTAAGGGAGGTTTAGATTGTATATTAGGAAGCACTTTTTCACTGAAAGGCTTAGATACCAGCACAAACTGCCCAGGGATGTAGTGGAGTCACCATCTGTGGAGATAATTAAAGGACATGTTGATGAGGTACTGAGGGCCATGGTTTAGTGGTGTGCTTGGTGATGTTAGGTTAGTGGTTGGATTTGATGATCTTAAAGGTCTTTTCCAACTGTAATGACTCTATGAACCTGCAAGGCACAGCTTAGCTGTGGTTTGTTGCAATCACGCACCTTCTCAAATGCATCTCCGAGGTGAGCTGCCTATGGGGCGAGGGAAGCAGCTGGCAGCAGCTATCAGCGTCTGCTGCAGCCTCTCCTGAGGCAGCTTTGGCTCAGTCCTTGCCCAGTGCTGAGGGACAGGGAGCTAGAGGATTCCCAAAGGCTGAGTGATGCCTCTGCTCCCCATTTGGTAGTGATTGAAGGTGAAGTGGAGGAGGATGTGTGCCCGCTACCAGGCTCAGCAGCCTGGGCCACAGTCAGCAGGGGAGTAGGGAAGTGCCTCCACAGAAAGGGACACTTGAGAGGAGAAGTATATTGTGGTTCGTTTAATCATTTTTCAGCTCGAGTGCATCCCAACATGGGGTGGGGGTTTTTTTTTGCTAGAGAAAGATCAGGAGACAGGAGGATGAAAGAAATCTAGTTTATAAAAACACCCAAACCACTTTGAGAAAATGAATTCTAAAAAAAAAAAGCAGCAACAGAGGAATAATAGTGCTTTGTTTATTCTTTCCCTTTGAGCTTTGTGGGCATAGAATAGATTTCCACTTCTTGATCCTACTTTCTTTTTCCTCCTCCTCTGCCCTCTGTCTTGCTTCATTTTTTTTCTGTGACCGTTAGCACTGTGGGAACCTACCACCCACAGTGTCCATTCATTGCTTCTCCAAATAGGCCCAAGACTACAGCCACCCCGCACAGGCTAACCTGGACTCAAAGGGCAGCACGACACTGTAGCCTGAAGCCAGTTACTATTTGTATAGCAACATGACATTACAGGAAAAGACTTCAGTCATGCTCAATTTTGCTTCTGGTATTGCAAAAGCAGCACATCAGTGGTGGAGTTGTGCAGATTGGATGGAACTAATTATGTTAAATTGTTCCATAGAAACTTTTTTTGAGAGTGTTGCATGTAGAAGAGTGGCCTTTTTTGGCAAGAAGTTGATTCCTATGAGGCTTAATGGAGCATTTATTTTATCACTTAAGAGTTCAGGTCACCTTCTTCAGTCAGAAAATTGAGAGAAGGAAATCTTCACAAACCTCCCTGTAGAATTTCCTCCCGATTTCTTCCTCCAGGCATTTTCCTTCCTCAGCTTGGAAGAAACAATCTGCAGCAGTTGCAGGAACTGTGCAGAGAACCCAATTCCTTCTGCCTACCTGCCTCTCTCTCTGTCCCCCGTGGCTATCCGCAGTGGTTTCATTAAGAACAACTCCTCTGTAGGATAAATTCTTTCCATCTTAAAGGTTTAAGGGCCCCAGCCTTCCAGTCTTAGCTTCCAGATGGATGAGAGGCTATTTCTTTTCCCAGATATCTTATTTTCCAGATACATAGCAAGTGGTCCTAAAATCTAATATGATAATAACTAATGGAAGCTTGTTGCAATTTGAAGTTATATGAAACAATACTTGTGCTTCCCTGAGCTTGATCCAGCTTGTTTTCCTCCGTCTTAAATGTTACTGAGACCACCAGAACACTCCTGCTCAGGGCAGGCGGTTATCTTTCTTCATTACTAACGATGACAACTGAGTTTCTAGTGTCACAACACTGTTATTTATTTTTCCTGCTGGGGCTTCATCATGCTTTTAACCACCTCTAGTTAAAAACATCTGCTAGACAAATTCCTCTGGAAAATTCCACATACAGCAAGCAAAGTGATAAGAGATAAGTATAAAGCTCCTTTGCATACTTATGCTTAAGAAAAAGAAGCACTTACAGAAGTTAGTTTGTGTGACTTTGGTTTTAGTGCAGTCAGAAGATTCAGAGTAGCACTCAGATGGTATTTCTGTTTTGAGTGTGTGAATGTGTTCCTTGAGATTTTAGGCTTCCCGATTATGGTTTCTGCAAGTCATCACATTTTTCTCTCCAGCCTATTCTTGCTGTTAAAACTACCGCATCTTTATGGCAGTTACATAGCATGAATATTCTAAATTATCTGGTGTGTTGTTGTAGCTTTCCCATAGAGAGGTATCATGAGTAGCACTGATGAACATTTTCCTTTTGTGGGCTCACACAAGTGAGGCGACTTCAGATCTCTAATATCAAAGCTTAATCTGCAGACAGGCTGGTTTGACCTCAGCCTCATGTCTTGGGCTGCTTTAAGGGGCTAGATGTTTGCTAGATGTTTTAAGTCCAAAGGGACATAGCTTCCATCTTCTTTCTAATGCAGTCTCCTGTGCAATTCCCAGACTATTTGTTTTATTAAATGGCCTTATAGGCACGCTGTTTGAAAATAGTATGTGTGTGCCAGCCAGAGACGGCAGCTTCCCGCTCTGCTCACTTGAGTCATTGTCTGTGTGTCATAAGTACCCATTTCTACTGCTGCCCTCTAACACAGACATTCCTCCAAGAAGCCCATAACATATCTGCAGCCATGGTTGAGGATGCTGGAGCTAGGGTATTACAGGAGTGAGTGTATGTAAAGGGAGAATGAAATAAGTGACTGAACAGGTTTTGAATTTCTTGAATTCACAAATTCATGTGAATTTGTGAATTCAAATTCATTTGTGAATTCCAAGGATACGCACACTCACTTCTGCAAGCAAGAGTTGTTGCCATCATTCATGCAGGTCTGGGAACTTCTCTGTATAATATTACTTCACACTGGAGTTTGGTTTCTTTCAGTTTAGTAGCTCTTCTGGTTTTTTGTTTGTTTGTTTGTTTGTTTTAACTTGAATGTAACTCATCTCCCTGTTTCTTAACTACAATTCTCTTTCCATCAATCTGCTGAAAGAAAACAAGTTACATGAACAAGAAGGATCGGGGGAGCCATTCTCAGTATTAAATTAGAAAACTAAGTCCAAGAAACCTTTCTGTAGTCGTTGTTTTTCTAGTTTTAGAATATTCTGCACTTACAGAGAGGATACTTAGCTTGGCTGTTTTTGAGAAATGCAAGGAAGTGATGTTATGTCCCTACATACCCCTTGTGTCTGCTTACATTTATCAAGTAAAGAATGACAAATATGCTAACTCGTTTTGTCATAACAAGATCAGTGGTAATGGTGCTGTTCCCTAGTCCAGGCAACCCACATTTTCTTAATATTCTTCCATCCTGGAAGTTCATTTTGCTGCCGGCTGTTCACCAAAGATCAGTCAAAGAGATAACTGAGGCTTGGGAGTTCTCAGCAGTGTTTGCTCTTTTGTAAATGAGCAAGTGAAGAATGTTCTTTCCCTGCATTGCTAGCCAGGATCCTGCTCCACACGCTGCTGTTTTACTCCTGTGGTAGGTGTTGCCATGTCCTAAAGAAAGGGAGCAGTTGAATACCAGGAGAAAAAAACTTCAGTGCTGGCGAGGATTTTCATGAAATAAGATAGAAGTCCTCCATGGAAAAGCTATAGCCTCAACAAGATCAAATGGCAAAGTGATACCAAAACTGCTTTTCACATTCCATCAGCACCCCTTCTCTTTCACTAGCGTTCTGATGCTGAAGGCTGTGCCACGGCAGTAACGTCTGCAGGCTCCAGCTTGAGGAAACAGTTTTGCTGGTCTTTTGCTGGTCTGGAGTCCTCTTAGTCCCACCTGCAGCCTTATCAGATTTCCTCAGTCAAGCAGAGCTGGGGAAGCCTCCCTGAGGCAGAGGAGTCTCAGTGCACGGGTGCCTTGAGTCCATATGGAGGCATGGAAGAGAAAGTTGCCTGACCTTTCTATTGCTACTCTTTTCTGAAGGTGTGTGCTAATCTAAAAAAGGAAGGCACATTTCAAACATGTTTAATAAATTTCATGGGAAAATATCAGAAATACATTTTCCTTACCTCTCCAAAAAAAAGTACGTTGTATTCATGTAACTTTTTCTGACTTGACTTTATAGAGCTAAAACATGTAGTCAAAGTTGAGAAAAACCTCCTGTCAGATCAAGATTACGTTTTTGTTTGAATACAAGAGAAAAAGAAACTAATACCAGTATAAATAATCTTTCCCAACATTGCCATGTTTAATTAAATCTTTTATGCGTTTTGATACTGTTGCTGCTGTCTCCTACCACACACAATTAATTTTTGCCTTTTTTGAGCCCAAGGATTATAAAAAAAACCCCATAGCAGAAGCATGTAAATGCATTGTTAGGCACTATATTGAACTTTCAGCATAAGTAAATACAGTTAATAGCTAGAGTTATTTAGGTAGAGTGGTCATCTGCCCTGCAGCTTGCAAATACACAGTACACATCCTGAGCGTTGGAACCAAATCATGCCAAAAATACAAGCCACAGGTACTACGTTATGGAAACAGAACTTCTTTAGGATGAGACAAAGCGACTGACACACTAACACAGTTTCAGCACTGCAAATTAGAAATAATGAATGTTTTTTGAAATACTTTAGAAATATGGACAAGGAGGATGCTTTTATCAAAGCTGGAACATGATGTCCAGGCTGCAGACATGGAACGAAGTGCATTGGGATAGTGGGGATCACTAATAGTTTGGCTCACGGACACTTCACCTCCCGTGGCATGTGAAGCACTCTTTACCCAGTTTCTGAAAGCTATCCAGGCAGCACCCTTACTCAGCTCTTGAAAAGTCCCAGAGTCAGAATGCAGATGGTATTAAAAACACTGCCAGTGTCTTTCCTGGATGATAAATATTTTATTAGCATGTTCTGCTCTTGCAGGAACGGATAGTTCTGGTGTTAGAAGCCAAGGAAGTTTTATTATGGGAAAGCAGAAAATTCTGCATGTTTTCACAGCTAGCTCTCCAGAAAGAATAATTTCATTTGGAATTTTGGTTTTCACTGGAGTTTCTTTTCCAAACAAAAAAATAGATTAATGATTTTTGAAAAAGCAACGTATCCGAATTTGGAGAGTAAAGTAGCATTGTTCATGTGATGTCTCTCAAAACCAGAAACTCTGTCAAAAACATTTAATATTGTGGTATATACTTGAATAATTTTATTAGGGCATTTAATGTTTACAGGTAAGCTTACTATTACAAAGTAATGGACAATGTTGCATTGTGCCATCTCAGTTGCATCTTTTTAGTCATCTAGGTGAGTGTAAGGGTCTATATAAGCAATCTTTAGCTAGGTCTGTAACCCAGCCATCTGTGGATTACATTGTAAGTTTTACTGACAAAAGATTCTGTTATAGATACAGCCAGAAAGGCAAATCCAATTCTTTTTTTTTTTTTGCATAGAGGTACCCCTCTGGTAGCAATGCGATTTGACAACATGATTATAACACTGATTCCTTGCTGAGCCATCCAAGCGATAAATTGCACTTCTTCACATCTATGCACAAGATAGTGATGCTTCTAGATTTGACAGCTGTTTGCATGTGTTGTTCTTTTGAGGTCCATATCTGCCCATATCATTCAGGTAGACTGATGGCTAACCCAATAGCAAATTCAACATGAGAGAAACCTCTCTGGCAAGAAGCAGTGTAGATCAGAATCAATTTTAGCGCTCCTTACCAAAAAAAAAAAACCAACAAACCCAACCTGCACAGACAAACAAACTGCACCAGTTCGAGCCTCCACCCAGAAATCTGGCAATCTAAATTACGCTCTCTTATTGAGCAGTACTTCCCTCTGCAGGAACAATGAATCAAACGAAAGGGCCTGAGTAAATAAATCTTTACACTTCCCTGTTCTTTCTACCTCCCAATTAATCATACGTCATTTTGGGACACGTAAGTAATCCACAGCAGGAGGCAAAACTGCCATCCCGGTGTATATTTGCAGTGTCAGGCGGTCCTTATGGAGCTGGGGGTGACGGCCACAGTGGCTTTGTGACTTCCCCACCGTCTCCTCCACCCCACAGGAGCTAGGTGCCCAGGCCTGGTGAGAGGTGGGTGCTGCCCGTGGCCCTAATCCCCACATGTACTCTGCCAGATTGAGCAGAGCTCCGCTGCTGGTTTTGCTGTTAGTGGCTGTGAGCTGGGAGTGCTGCACTGGTAGCCAGCTTCCTGGCTGCTCCCTGCTCTGGTCTCTCCAGCGACCGCCCAGCCGTCCCTGCGGTGCTTCTGGTCCTTTACAGAAAGTGCAGTGGTGCAGGGATTTACACAGAGGCCCAGCCACGCAGAACTGGCTTGCTGAATTAAGTCTTCTTTCTTTCCTAAAAAAAAAATAAAATAAAGGAAGAGATAATCTGCTTGGAATCTTTTTCCCCCACATAAATACATTTTTCCACTTCTCAGGACCAGAGCAGTTTGTTAGGACCGCTGTTTACCCCAGGGAAGTTGCCCAAGTATTTGCAGATGTGTTTGTGTGTACCATATTCTAAACTTTTTAACTTGGATATTTTTAACACAAACACCCCAAATGCTAGAAAATAAATGTTTGTTTAAGCCAGATAAAACCTGGTCTGTTGTTCCCTTCCGTCATTAGCGGATGCCAACAGATGATGTTCCTTCTCTAGACTGTGGAGAAGACTTCTTGTCCACAGGAGTTCTTGGGGAAGGTCTGCTTTTCAGACGATCTGCTTTCACCAGAGAAAATGATTGAGTTTGTCCAAGCTCCTGTTGCTGCATGAGGAGTTTTGAGATCTGGAATGCCTGGTTAGCAGTTCCGTGACGGGAGTTACTGGTTTTTGCGCTGACACGCCACACTCTCAGCGTTATGCATGATCCCAAGGTGAGGAATTGCCACCCAAGAGATCAAATTTCTAGCCTGAAAGGACTAGAAATTCTGAAATGACTGCAGAAGGCCTGCTGCTACAGGATTTCTGGTACCCTTTCCCAGAGCATCAAGTAGTCCAGATAAGTTTCAGATAAGTACTCTCTGTTTGAGTGCTTAACTCCACATCTTTTGAAGCTTACCCCTCATGTATTTCATCTGTTCTTTAAACACAACTCTTTCTAAATTAGATAAGTGAAATGTCTTTGTGTCTTCTCAGAGAACCCATGTGTTCATGTATGATCTCAAGGGAAGGCTAAATTAACCCTGCTGTCATTTATTGAAGTATTACCAAATGACATTATTTGTATTAGATTTAGCCATAAATCCCTATTTCCAGGGGCAACGTGTCCTAGAATAGTGCAAAAAAGGATGTTTTTCTTTCCTTTCTGTCTTTGAGGCACGAATAACATAGACAGCCACATCTTTTCTTTAGGATCTCAGAGGACAATTGCTATTCACAAGAAGTTTGCAGGCTTAAATAATGTAAAAGTATTTATATAGATCAAATATCTCCATTTCACCAAAAAGGATGGGATTTTTTCAAATCAGTTGTAGTTTTCTAGCTCATCATTACCTACAGCATTCTTGTCCCCACCACCACCAAACCACCCCACCCTACTTCTGGTACATAGACAGCAGTTCTCTCCAGTGCTCTGGAAGAGAGAGATCTCTCTGACTCTTGTCCTATTTCCTTCCTTCAAACTCTCCCTTTACATTTCAGTGATGTAAAACAGCCAAGATAAGAAATAGCTGTCTCTTCCCAGGAGGAGATGGGACGGATGTGCAATTCTTTTTTTCCTGCTGCCTTCCTGGGATGGGAGGTGTTGGGGGTGGGAGGGAGGTAGGAGTGAGAAGTAAGTTAAACTTCCTTTTGCCAGCTGTGCCAGCTACTCCTAGCAAAAATCAACACAGCAAAGTCTGTCAGCACTGTACTGCTCTCCCTCTGAAAGCATAGAATTGTTAAAAAAGAAAGATAGGAAACAAGGATGGCCAGTAACTTGTATTTTTGGCCAAAATGTTAGAGCCGACAGTTGTTTGTGTAATGCATCCAATTGCTCTTTTAGCATCTGTTATAAATGATTGTCTTCAGTCATGTACGTCATGTTTTATGTAGGTCACCTGTTGCCAGAAGAAGATGATAGGGGAGAGTTTGACTATTACCACATTTATTGTGGTGTTGTACAAAGACTAGCATACTGGG
Source organism: Colius striatus (assembly GCF_028858725.1). Classification (NCBI taxonomy): domain Eukaryota; kingdom Metazoa; phylum Chordata; class Aves; order Coliiformes; family Coliidae; genus Colius; species Colius striatus. The sequence goes on from NC_084759.1 coordinate 59,402,944, forward strand.
GTTTGGATCTGTAGGAGTTAAACAAGTACATTTGTACGGAGGATGAGAGTTTCTGCTGTTATGAGATTTTAAGAGTATCTTTTTACATGATTTTTATATTATCGTTGTGGCTTAATGAGGAAAACACAGGAACGACTGTTTTCTTAGTTACCTAAAGATAATAAAAACCAGCAGGAGCAGAAAAACTTTCTCATTTGCAGTGGGATCCCAGCTGACACAGTAGCAGGAATTCATAGCCAAGAACATCACACTTTATGATGGTGATGTTCTCCAATAAGCAACAAGAGGCTCAGTTTCCATGATGAAGGAATACAGTTGGATTTAGTGGGACCACAGAGTTCACACTTACTGGTTATTTGCACTGGCAGATAGTTTTGGGAGATGAGTAAGAAGAAGCAGGGCATGGGAAAATCACAAGAATTTCTGGGAAATTTGTTAATATAGATACTCTTTCTCAGTATAACAGGAGAAGGGAAATCCATAAGGGGGCTTTATTATTAGCATACCAAGATCTTCAAGGACTATTTTTGTCATACCCATATTCTTAGTATCTTGCCTGACAGCATTAGCGGTGACCTAGACTACAAAATCTGTCACATGTATAGTACAGAGGTAGGAAGAAGCACTCTTCTTAGCTACAAACACTAATGTTCTGTGTAACAGTGGACAGCAGGCATCATTGATGCTACAAAATAAGGGTTAATGTTAATGTGACTGTAATCTACTTCAGAGAGTTCTCCAAATGATCTAGTGACAGATCTATTGTACAGAGAGAAGGAAATAGCATATGTGTGCATAGGGTAGTAGGCAGCAGTGAAAAAAGTCTGAAAAAAAAAGAAAATGTTATGCTTGGATTATCAGAAATAAGAACTGCAGAATAAGTATTCTGAATGGACTGTGTGAACAGTTGGTGCAGTGAAAAGTGGGAGCTGTAGAACTCTAATCCAACTGTACTAAAAAAACATACTTTAGCTGCAAATAAAATTGAAACAAAAGTAGTGTCTGATCTGGGATCTCCTGCTGCTGAGCAGTTGCTTGAGTGGAATGCAGTTCATTAGAAGAAACAAAAAAGTAGGGAAAAAAGAGGTAGAAGAAAAACTATTATACTTCACAGCAGGAAAATGAATTATATTTGCCTGTGTGTAAGTTTACACTAAGGAAATAAAGAGGATGAGGTTTGGAGTAAATACCTCCAAGACTTGTATTAGCATCTTTCCAGTTCTGTCAAACAGGTTCCAGGATCTGACAACTAGGGAAACCCTTTTCTTATCTTTCAAGATCCAAATAGGAAGAGATTGCAAACTAAACAATATAAACAGAGAGTGGGGATTTTCTGGGTACCATTGCTCATCTCATTAGACAGAGAAATGAGGTTCTAGTTATGTAGTCTGCAGGCACTGAACAGTGGGTGCTCAGCCTGTCAAATATATGCTCAGTGAGGTCCTTCTGTGAATAACAGCTGTTGTTGACAATGTGTGATAGAACCCAAAACCTCGTTACTGACGCAGAGTGTGTGAGTACTGTTACCTTCTCATGGAAAAGACATGTCTTTCAAAAAACAACAGGAGTAATTTATTAGAGTCTGGGGAAAAAAAGAACACAGAGGGAAAGATCTAGTGAAGAGGCAGCAATGAAGCTATTTTACTATGCTTTCAGCAGTTCAAGCACTGAATCTCTTTTGTAAAAGTAAACGGTGAGAGAGGATTGCATTAGGAGTGGAAATGTAGCAGAGTTCTTCCAGAAGCTTACTGTATTTAAGATCAACTCTGCTCACAAAATATGGTGTAGATGCTGGTTTTTCCATGATCAGGGAAAAGAAAGACAAGTATGTGATTTTTCTGTTACCTTCTGATGCCTGAAAAATAAGCTGTGGATTTGTGTGGGAGAGCAAAGGGCCCCTGGAGAGCAGTCTTGACAATGGTTGAGTCATACCTATTGTGATGATTCCCTGGAATCCTGAGTCCTCAGTTTACATGCGGAGAGCTGTTTTCATCTGACAAGCTTTGGCGTTTAGCAGAGTCTTGCATCTTAAGTTGGGTAAAAGTCACTGGATTTTCATGTTTTGGAGCTTAGAGAGTTCTGACCACTGCCATAATAAGGTGGTATCTGCCCAAGACAGAATCACAGAATCCCAGAATGGTAGGGGTTGTAAGGGACCTGTGGAGATCATCCAGCCCAACCCCCTACTAAAGCAGATAAACACAGAAAACACATCCAGGTGGCTTTGGAACCGTCCATAGAGGAAGACTCAACAACGTCCCTGGGCAGCCTGTGTCAGGGCTCCCTCACAGGAAAGAAGTTTCTCCTCATGTTCAAGCGAAACGTCCTGTGTTCCAGCTTGTGCCTTTTATGCCTTGTGCATTCTCTGGATGCTACAGAAAACAAGACTCACCCCATCCTCTTGGCCACCCACTGTTTAGGAATTTATAAGTCCCCCCTCAGTCTTCTCTATGCTAAATAGCCCCAGGTCTCAGCTTTTGAGTCCCCATAAGAGAGATGTTCCAGTCCCCTAATCATCTTGGCAGCCCTCCACTGATCTCTTTCCATAAGTTCCCTGTCTTTAACCGAGGAGTCCAGAACTAGACACAGTACTCCAGATGTGGCCTCACCAGGACACAGTACAGGGGGAGCAGAACCTCCCTTGAGATGCTGACCACACTCTTAATGTATCCCAGGATGCCATTGGCCTTCTTGGCAATGAGGGCACATTGCTGGCTTGTGTTTAGTTTGTTATCAATCAGAACTCTCAGATCTCCCTCTGCAGAGCTGCTCTCCAGCAGGTCACCCCCAGCCTGTACTGGTGCATGAGGCTGTTCCTCCCCAGGTGCGGGAGTCTGCACTTGCCCTTGTTGAACCTTCATGACCAACTCTCAAGCTAGTCTCATTACTGGCCTCCAGTATGGACATGTATTCTAAGCAGAGGCCTATGCAGTTTCATGGAGGCAAGCAAGGAGATAGGCCTTGGATCTTTTTTTTTTTTCAATATTGTAACCTTTTAATATTGATATTGCAGTCCCATTTCCACTCCATTACTGATAAAATATTTCTAAAATCCATTCTTGGGCTTCGGACATTGCCTTTAAGTCAACATTTTTAACTGATATCACCTATGAGGAGTTTAACAGAAAGCTGCTTATAGCAAAGCAGAATACATACATCCAGTTTGCTGGTTGCCTCTGTGGATTTCTAATTCTGAGTTGTTCTTCCTGGGTTAGATGGGATGTATGGCTTTTACAGGAAGCATATTCTGAATCAGTTACCAATTGCTAAGACCTTTGAGCTTGAAGAGCACTGCTAGATCTGTTCTACCTCTTCTAAAAGTCAAGCCGATCTGATTTCTTATACAGTGAACTACAGGTATATTCCTTACTTTATTGTGGTCTATATTCTACTCCTTACTGACAAGGAATGAACATTTCTGGATTTGTGTAGATCTATTTGCAAAAAGACAAGCATAGAATGAAAAAGGATGTGAAAGAGTAACCAAATGACATCACTTAAGTCAGTTTAAAGAAGCTTGATATTTGGTTGTTTATAACCTCAGTATATTAGTTGTTTGTACTGTGATAAGAGCATTTTTGGTGTGGAAACTGAGCCACAAGACTTATTGCAGCAGTGTAGACAGTGTTTGTCTGTTGGTTAGAGAAATGGACTGAAAGGCAGGAAGGTCTTGGATCCTAGGCCAAGCTGAACCAATGACTCATCATGCGGCTCTGGGAAAAAGCATTTAACTCAGTTCTGCAGCATTGCAGAAATCAGCCCAGCTGCTGAAATGAACCAAAGCAGGTTGTAAGTCACGAGTTAGTGGCATATATGGGAAAGATGACCCCCTTTTTTACTTGGTAACTGTAAATTCTAGGGTATCTTCCCCTGAGCCAACATTTCACAGTGTGTCTATGCCATTCTTGTATGGTTGATTGGATGTTTTGAAGGAAATTGAACCTCTCCTCAGAAAAAAGCCCTTCCCACTCCTCCCAGGAAATTTATGTAGAAGTGGGTATGAGAGATGAAAAAAAATCCAAAGAAAAACATTACTGTTACTAACTTTTTAATACCCAGGAGAACTTAATTTGTCCGTTTCACGTTTCAGGTTTTGACACAAACAGATAGGAATACACAAGGGAAGCATTACATTGAGCTATAGATTTTGTCTCCTGAGTAGATAAGTAGCTAAAACAACTTTTTAGTAGAAGTGAGAATTGGAATACATCATGTAAGTTGTATGAGCAGGAATTACAGCGCTTCTCCAGTTTGAGTTTTTCAGGTGTTTCTTACATGTGTTGGGACATATTATCTGCAAAATTTAAAAATTCTTTTTAAAAAGGAACTTTTGTAGCTTTGTTCTTTTATAAGAAAATGATTAAGACATCTCACTAATTACTCCAGAGGAAGTCAGATTAAAGGAGGAGTTTTGGTTGTTGATTAGGACTGGGTTAAGGATCAATTGAGCAGTCTGGTTGTCCATAAATCCACGAGCCCTGATAGGATGGACCCACAGGTGCTGAGGGAGCTGGAGGAAGTCATTGCTTGACCACTCTCCATCATCTTCAGTAAATCGTGGAGAACAGGGATGGTGCCTGAGGACTGGAGGAAAGCAAATGTCACTCCAGTCTTCAAAAAGGGCAAGAAGAAGGAACCAGGTAACTACAGGCCGATCAGCCTCACCTCCATCCCTGGAAAGGTGATGGAATGACTTATCCTGGTGCTGTCTCCAGGCATTTAAAGGACAAGAGGGTCATTGGAACCAGTCAATACAGTTTCACCAAAGGGAAATCATGTTTGACCAATCTGATAGCCTTTTATGAAGATGTAACCAGATGGACAGATGGTGGCAGTGCAGTGGATGTAGTTTATCTTGATTTCACTAAAGCATTTGATACTGTCTCCCACAGCATCCTGGCAGTAAAATTGAGAAAGGGTGGGCTGGATGATCAGGTAGTGAGGTGGATTGTTAACTGGTTGAAAGAAAGGCAGAGAGTTGTGATCAATGGAGCAGGGTCTAGTTGGAGGCCTGGATCTAGTGGAGTCCCTCAGGGGTCAGTGCTGGGACCAGTACCATTCTATCTATTCATTAGTGATCTTGATGAGGGAACAGAGGGCACTGTCAGAAAGTTTGCCAATGGTACTAAATTGGGGGGGAGTGGCTGACACACCAGAAGGCTGTGCTGCCATTCAACAAGACCTGGACAGGCTGGAGGGGTGGGCTGGGAGAAATCAAATGAAATTCAACAAGGGCAAGTGTAGAGTCTTGCATCTGGGGAAGAATAACCCCATGTACCAGTACAGGTTGGAGAATGAACAGAGTAGTGTAGGGGAAAGGGACCTGGGGGTCTTGGTGGACAGCAGAATGACCATGAGCCAGCAATTTGGCCTCATGGCCAAGAAGGCCAATGGCATCCTGGAGTATATTAGAAGGGCTGTGGACAGTAAGTCAAGAGAGGTTCTGCTCCCCCTCTACTCTGCCCTTGTGAGGCCACATCTGGAATATTGCATCCATTTCTGGGCCCTTCAGTTCAAGAAGGACAGGGAGCTGCTGGAGAGAGTTCAGTGCAGGGCCAGCAAGATGATGGAGTGGAGCATTTCCCTTCTGATGAAAGACTGAGGGAGCTGGGGCTCTTTAGCTTGGAGAAGAGGAGACTGAGGGGTGATCTCATTAATGTTTACAAATATGTAAAGAGTGGATGTCAGGAGGTTGAAGCCAGGCTGTTCTCAGTGATGGCCAATGATAGGACAAGGGGCAGTGGGTACAAGCTGGAATATAAGAGGTTCCAAAGAAATATAAGGAAAAACTTTTTCACTGTGAGGATGAAAGAGCACTGGCACAGGCTGCCCAGATGGGTTGTGGAGTCTCCTTCTCTGAAGACATTCAAAACTGGACGAGTTCCTGTGTGACTTACTCTAGGTGGTCCTGCTCTAGCAGGGAGGTTGGACTAGATGATCTTTCGAGGTCTCTTTCTACCCTTGATTTTCATACAATCATAGAATCATAGAATAGTAGGGGTTGGAAGGGATCTTTAGAGATCATCTAGTCCAACCCCCCTGCAGAAGCAGGTCAACTTAAATCAGATTGCATATAGGAAATGTCCAGAAGGGTCTTGAAGACCTCCAAGGAAGGAGACTCCACAACCCCTCTGGGCAGCCTGTTCCACTGCTCCATCACCGTCAGAGTAAAATAGTTTTTTCTTAGGTTTAAGTGGAACTTTTTGTGTTCCAGCTTCATCCCATTACCCCTTGTCCTGTTGCTAACTACTATAGAAAAAAGTGATGTCACAACCTCCTGACACACAACCTCCTGATTTTGTGATTCTGTGAAAAGTAAGTGGATTAGAAAGGTGATTTTCACTAATATTTTATTATCAGGTTATAAATCCATAAGGAAGAGACTGATCATTTTTATGAATGCCTTTCTGTATTTTAGATTACCTGCCTTGACTCAATTGCAAATAGCAAAACTTTAATATGGGTCTGCATATAGTCCTGATACATCAGATCCTCTAATACTCCTCCTTTGTAAGGTATATTCTCTGTAACAATCTGCTTTACCCAAGACATTTACCAATGACAGAACTTACCAACTTGGAGAAGAGAGGAGAAGGCCCATGGAGGAGGTTACATTTTGAAATCTAAACTGAAAAGTGAAGTGGGTCAGCAAGACAGACAATTCTCATGGGCTTTTTTTTCTTGACTGAAGTGGAAAGGAAATGGTGGATGTTGCAACAAATGCAGTTGTTTTCCCATCTCTTACCCGTTCTTCTTACCTTTAAGGAAATACCAGTCCAATCCCAAGAATCTGTTCTGAAAAATTGTGTAGCAAACTTCCACATTTAGTATTTCCAGTAGAGTCATTTGTCTAACAGCCAACTCTGAAAACGGAGCCAGGGCTGTATACATTATACTGGACTAGCCTTACCCATCAGCATATGTGATAAAAGCAAGCACCAGTCAATCTGTGCCATCATTGATGGCATTCCTTTCAAGTCACACTCTCAGTAATAGCTCCATACATCTAGTTCTTGGTATATGTTTGTAACTGCAATTTAGTAAATAGTTCTGCAGGAAGAACTTAAAGCTCAGCTCTATCTCTCTGCTATATTTGATTCTGCAGGCACAAAGGGATTAAAAAGGGCCATTAAAAATGGCCACCAACCTCACCCTTCCCAAGGGGAAAAAATAACAATCCCAGGATCTCTGAGTGCATAAGAGCCAGGTCAGCAGGTTGTGGCTGTAAACAGCTGCTCTTCAGAGGAAATCTAACTAACTAATTCAGTTTATAAATGCAGCTCATACACAATCAAGCATTATTTAGTAATTATAGGAGACATGAAACTGGAATAAAATCTCAGTGGTTATGCTTACATTTCTGGAAAGCCTGACACCATTGCACTGCACTGAATAAATATAGATGATACAGCCCTGCAAACAACTGTAGGGCTGGTTTCTATCAGTCCCTTCCCCATGAACAGGGCTGATGCAATTGCATCACTGCGAGTTCAAAGGAAAAATCTTTCCTACATTGGCAAGTTGATTTGGCTTCAGTGTAATAGGTGCAGATGGGTTTTTTCAGAAGTACTGGCTGCATATCTGAAGTGTAATTTACCAACTTTTAAGGTCTACCAGTCAGTAAGAATAATACGTTCTTGAGGGAGTTTCCAGAGTCTGCCAGTTTACGTAGGTGAGTAAACTAGACAGGTCAAATAACTGGTGTGGTTTATAAATAGACTAAAAAAAAAATTGTCCATATATAGAAGAGTATCCAGACTTTCTATTGTTTGAGGCAAATGATATCATTATTTGGATGTCTTTCCAGAACTGAAAATGACCGGACTTCAGAAACTAAAAGTAGTTAAATATAGAAATTGCTACTTTAATGAGTGGATACTGTGTTTCATTAGTATGCTACTAGTATGTGAACAAATGCCTTTCTGTTCTTAGGGATGGGAAAGAGGATTTTATTCCAGTAATATAAGATATTGGCGGAAAGCCAAATTCAGCTTAAGGACTGACAGTGTCTTTACCCTCATTCCTTTATAGAAAATATTTTTGACCCATTGGGTAGTGTGACTGCACATATGAGACAGTGCAGTGTAACTACACTGACCAGTAACTTGTGGCTTGCATAAGTCTTTACACTTGTGCAAATAAACCACAAAATGCACAGTGGTTTTGCATAAAATCAAATAATGGAATAACATTTAAAAGAGAAACAAACTTCTCCTTTCAGTGTAGTTTGCCATCACAGACTCTCTAACAAGTGATTCCATCTACTTTGCCAAGTCTGAGTGCTTTCTTCATCACTGATAAGTAGAAAACACTTCTGATTCCTGCAATATTACTTTTAAAACCAGCTTCTGTGGAGAAACACCTAATTTCTAGGGATGGGGTATTAGGAATAAGGTCAGTTAAGATGTCCCAGCCCTTTTACTTTAAAGACCACTGTCCTTTTAGATGAGGAATGCCCCGTTGGATGTGACATGTGAATCAGTTGTCTCATAAGGAAAGATATTAAACTAAAATAATGTCCGTCTCTAAAAGCATGCATTTACAAAGATGGAATCAAGTTTAATAAATTTTAACTTACCAATCCAGATTTTTCTTCAGCTACTTTAGCCTCTTCTACCTTTCTCAAAGATTTGGCTAAAAATTCCCATTTTGAACAATTAGTTGATATGAAATAGCCTAATTTTAGGCATGTAGATGTTCACAAGGTGTCTACATTTTCATTATAATCAGGGAAGCCAATAGTCTTGCTCTAGTAGTAATAACTAATGTATGTACCTTTGCTTATTTTTATTAATATATTTCCAGCTTCAGACTTTTACTAGACTCATGTCTGTGGGTTTCTTTTCTGCAAGCAAACTTGACTTTAAGTTGGTAGAACTGAAAAGGAGGTGCTCATGATCAATTGTCCGTTTTGACAACTTTTATTGTCCTTCTGTAATCATTGTGGGCCATAGGTGTCAGGCGATGATCATGTAATATTTGCCCTCTTGCACACTCTTCAGAGAGCTTAGGTTGCCTACAGCATCACCTCTCTCTTGCTGGCACATGTTCAAGCCTTAGCTGATGATTAAGACAAAAATTGGCATTCCTTTAGGCAACTAAATCACTTGTCTCAAATAGGGATGTGCCAGAGGACATTGTTCTTCATCCTCTGGATGTAATTTTGTTCTAGGAAATCCTTCTGCATCTTAACCCTCCTTCATTAGCTCCTGAAAACTGGAGCACACGCACACAGAGCCCCACAGCTGCCTTTAAGTATTCCCTTTCCCATGGCATTACAGATTCCTCACCAAAAAAAAAAGCAGCACTGGTGAATTTATCTATAGTGGTGACTGTTTTTTCTTGTTTGGCATCTGAAAATGTTTGACATTTTAAAGTCCTTTCTTATGATAACATATAATCATCTCTGTGAGGAAAAAAAAGGCAAAACGCAGCTGACTCCAACTTCATTACCTGTAAACCATGAGAGCCCCATTCACTGCCTTCTTGACAGGCAGCTGTGTCATGGCATGCATTGCTTGCTCAGAAGTTTGCTGTTTGCAAACAATGTCATGTTGGATGAGTGGGCAAGGCCCCTGTACAGTTATTCAAATATCTGTACTGTATATTTAGTCAGCTTTTAAGATTTACTTTCTGAGCCTCTTAAAGACCTTACTTTTTTTTTTTTTTTAAATGCCTACTATGTCACATCAGCTCCTTGTGGATTCCATCTGGTTTGCTGGGTAAATACATGTTTGGATGAAAGCCACAAAATTAGAAATGCTTTTATGAAAATGTGAGGAGTAGGTTCACACTGTATCATGTCTGGCTTGTGCAGTTGGTACAGGGTAATGTTTTGAGACTGCAACAAGGGAACTTTTGAATTTGAAAAGGGGATTGTAAATAGTACCTCAAATAAAGGAAACGTGGAGCTGTGAAGTTTCACTTTGAAATGAAACTATGCAGCCTTCAAATCAAGGCCACATGCCAGAAAATTTGTATAATCAAGAGCCATAAGCCAGCCCATAAGAGGAAAGTCTTTCATAGTTTAATTTCTGAGAGATACAGAATTCATGTTTCCCATTGCTGGCTTCAACATATTTGCCGAGTCATACTTGAGAAGACAAGTTTTCATCCGTTGGGATCTTCTCTAAACCAGAGACTTTGTATTCTCTTGCTCTTCTTTCTTTCACCCCACACATTGAGCATAGGCATCCAAGGCCTTGGGAGCAGTACTGCTTTTGGATACTCCTCCTTTGTTGACATTCCCATGCCCGTCAGGACTCAACACCAAAGGAAGCTGTTTGCTTATTTGGTGACCTGCCTCCCAGTTTTCTCTATATGCTCGATCAGAAGAGGGAGTCAGTATTTGAAACCCCACACCAACCGATAATGCAAGTTTGGTTGTCACAAGTATTGCTATTGTCATTGCATTGAGAAGACTGCATTAAACAGTTATGAAGCTTTTTCATACTATGGCTGGTGGTAAGTCTTTGTGTTCCTCCTGAGACCAATTTCTTTCTCCAGGTTTTTTCTCATTGAAAGATCTGTAAACACATGGCTCCCCCTACTTCTGGTGGGAAGTGTAAACATTCATATGATATTGAGGTCACACACTAAATTATTCCAGTTGACATTCATCCAGTCTAGAAAAGGTACTGGCTTGCATTCAAATATGAAAGAAAGAATTATTTCTTAGCGAAATAATTCTCAAAACAGTTGGAGAGAGGATCCACACCCACATCTTTTCCTTCCTCTCTGAATGTGCCAGTTTATCTCTCCTTTTGCCTTGCCAATTAAAGTCTTCACAGTGGTCTTACTGTCTGGTGCACCAGTAGCTACTGGATTGTGAGCAGGCAGTTTCAGATAGCTGGTTCCTTCTTTGGCATCATAATTCTACAGACTAAGCCTGATGCTGGGCAATCCAGGCCTCCCCTGCTGACAGCATTCTCCATACTTGTTTTGAATAGTTGTTTATAGATGTTTCTAGAGAAATAAGTTTGGCATCCAGGCAACAGATGTTTTCATCTCTTTAAGGAGTAAAGTGCTGGTTTTGAGCAAATACAACTGTACAGTCACATTTAAAACCAACAAAGTTTCTATCTGTCTGGTTCATCAACAGCAGGAGTATTCTGTCATACTCCTTTTTATTCTCCTTTCTTTCAAAGGAAGCAGAAAATTAATGCTTCTCAGTCACGGCCTTGTAAACTGAATTTGAAATTAATTTGAGTTTCAACAGCTGAAGTTCAAACGTGAGGTCCACAGTGCAGGTGTGGGCCAGTCTAGTCTCCCTGGTGGTGACACACAGGGCTTCCTCGCAGGCGTGCCAGCAATCCCCCCCAGATTTCCAGGCTGAAGTCTAACGTGGAGCATCCAAATGCACTCCTGGTTGCCACACTCCAGAAGCATGTGATAATGTCATGCCCCTCAGTTGTAGCTCAGCTTTTCAGCAAGCTCCCAGACCTTCTAAAACCTCTTGGTGAAACTTGCCTGGCTTGGAGCCACCTTGATTGATGGAGAGAACAGAATGGGTTTTGTCAGGACAGAATTTAATGCACAACTGCAACCTATAAAATTTTATCAAAGAAAATATTGGGATGTGGAGTCTTTTGATTCTACGTTGCTATATTTTCATTATAATTTCCGTACATTTTTTGAGCTGTATATAAGGAAATGGCTTATATTTCCTGATCTTTCTTTACAACATAGCACTGTACTTTGAGGTCTGTTCCCTGATTGCCCTTGTTCTTTGTTGGAATATCAACTCATGAAGTAAAGGTACTTGAATGAACGTGCAGAGATAACAATTACACAAACATGACCCAAATTGGTAATAAATAAATCATTAATGTGTGGAAAAGTTTAAAGAGAAGTGCACGTGTGTTTCCGGGTTTTTTTAAGAGTGTATGTGAAGGAAACTTTAGTTAAGTTGTCTTTTGTTGCTTAAAATTGTATAAGTACAGAAGTAATATTGTCTGGGGACAAAGAAATTTAAGAGAAAGCAAGAGGGCAAAAAAAGATTTTGTGTTGTGGGACACTCACATTGCATGCTTGCTATTTCACATACATTAAAGTGAGAAAGTATTTACACTAGGCAAATATACAGGCTTTACAAACATAGATGACACTTACATGTTTTCTCTTGCTTAGATTTAAGTAGTATTCACATTCATTGAACTATCAATCTTATTCTCATTCCAGCCCTGTGAAACAACAATATTAGAAGAAGAGATAGAAAAGTCTCTGTTCTCCCTTTCCATTTATTTCTTTCCTCATTCCTGTTTTCCATCCATTGCAGCCTGCTGCTTAAAGCTTTCCCAGGGGCAGGTGCATGTTTGATTTTCTCTGTCAGAGATTTGCAATTAGGTCTTCCACTTTCTAAGAAACTGATGACTGCTGTGTTATGGTGTGCAATGAGTGGGGCAGAGTAAAGCTGCTCTACTTCACCGTCTTCTACAGCTCTGTTTAAAAAATAAAGGACCTGTAACTATATTTTCCAGTATGTCAGGCTAGACATACTCATATGGGCTCCTGTGGAAATATCTAAGCTGGTAAATTAAAGAGGACAGAGAGGGAATTGCTGACATTTATCTGCTCTGGAGTGCTCTGTCCTGGTCTATGCAACGTGAGTCTTCCCTAGAGATGCCTGTTTTTGAACACTGTGGCACTTGCCCACAGAGCTGGGGCTCTGTCCCCAGCCTTTCATGTGTGGTAGTTTCTGCCTGGTTTTCAAATCTCAGAGCAAGTTGGATGGATCCTGCATGGCTGAGGCAGCACATACTTGTATGTGTGACCAGAAGCAAAACTACCCTCCTGCCAGGAACATATCAACAAGATATTTTGGTGCCTCCAGGGTGAAGTATAAGATTTGTAGAGGGGTCTTACTCCACAAATCCAGCTCTCCCCTTTTAGACTGGAGATGTCAGAAGTAACTTAGGGTTTGTTGGCTAAGTAATGTACCACTGTTAGTAGTAGTATTAATTCACAACTGCATCACTGCAAGAAACACTGGATTACAATCCTATTGGTTATTGTTAGTATGACTATTCATACCAAAGTAATGTAAAGAAAGCTTACAAATCACACAAAAGAGTTATCGAGTTGTAATTTTGATGCCTTTTTTCCTCCAGTTGATATTCAGGTGAAAGCCCGTCTTTCCTTATAAGTTTATCCATTCTCACTCCACCTTCCACAGCAAGTTGTTCAGGGACATGCCTAGTGGAGACCTGTGAGTTCTCCCAGAGGAGCTCCTAGTGGGCTGCTGTCCACAGCTCAGCATCATCTCTACCTGCAGGTGTCCACACTCTTGCCCTTAGCATATCCTCAACAACTTCCTTCTTTGCTTAACTGGATGTCCTATTCCTCTTTTTTTTCTTTTTCACCTTTTTACTACACTTCACACTTCCTTTTCTCTGGCTATACTCTTCCCAAATAAACAATTTACTCCTATTTACTTTTTCCTCATCAGCTCAATTTTTTTTAATACACAAAAGCTGGTGTTTCTGACACAGTTTCCTAGGCAATTTCACCATTACATTTGGCTAAATGAGATAGCCTTGGCTCCAAAGTCTGCCTTCTGACCCTGTGGTTCATATTGGTTGTATTTCCTTTATAATATATATCTTTTGACAGATTTCTCATACCTTAGCCTTAACTCTCCAACCTAATTCTAATTAAGTAATACCTCACCTTACACACAGAGAGCTTGCATATCAGTGCAATGGTGTAACTCATTTTGTGTTTGCACCATATGTCGGCCCTTAAATTGTTTTCCTTACACTTGATGTTCCCATCAGAGGCCATAGCTACCTTTGAGAATGAGATTTGGACACTTAGCACGGTATTCATCTCACCTGCAACTGGACACCTGCACTCTAGACACATCTCTACTGGTTACTCTCAGTGACCTTTCTACCCTCACCCTTATGGAATGGGATTTATCTCAGATGTCTGAAATAGTTCTGATGGGATTCTCTGAATGGTCTGTAAAAGCATGCCAAATGTTCTGCCTGTAGCAGAAAAATCTATACTTAGACTATATAAAAACCATTTCCAGACTGTGCCTAGGCTCTGGACTTTTAGTGATTAGTGAAATTTGGGATTATCCAAAGACCTGGAACTGTAGGTTTTCTCAGCAGAAAACTTAAGAGTTGGTACTATTGCCACTCTTCCAGTTTAGTTACAGAGACATTAAAGCATCGTTCTGCTGCAAACACAGTTTCCAGCATTTCACTGCATACTGATCAGAACAGATCTTCCTGTCCTTAGACTTCTACAGTAGATGGATGTCTCCATGTAAGCTAGTCACTTCTACCCACCTTCACAGTTAAGAGAGATCAGTAGGTGCTTTCTGGGAGAGATGAAGCTGCTCAGTTTAAATACCAGTATCAGGATGGAGTGAATTGTATCCTGTTATCCTCACTGACCAAAAAGATATTCAAGGCACCTCTCTCAGATCGACATTTGGATGTCAGCATGGGTTTATATTCGCAGAAATCTGTTTTCCTCAGGAAATCAGTAATTGTGATACTTTAAGACTACATTGCCCATTGCTAAATTTTAAGATGGGCTTTTTGCATTCTAATTTTTGACTATGTTCATTTGGTTTCCTTTTATCTTAATTATGTACCCATGTGTATAATTGTTTTTGACAACATTTTGCAACAATCTTTAACAGATTTATGTCTTAACATTTAAAAACATTTAAACCATAATGGTTTATACTGTAAATTACCAGTAATGTCAGATTAAACAACAGTGCAATGATCTGCCTTCAAGAAATTATAAACATTCCTAGATAATAAAGTTGAAAATGCTACATGTTATTAAAAGCTCCCAAGTCATCCCTCTAGCAGTCAAAAAGTGAAGTGGAAATGAAGCAATGAAGAGAAGCAAAGTGTAATCCAAAAGAGATTTATTAATGCTGGTCTATAATGTTTTCCCATTATGTTTCCTACCTTTGGAGAATTCTTCCAGATTTTTCTCTTCATTATCTGTAGAATCTATGTACATAAAAGGACATAAAATTAGGTGTTTTTTTTTTTTAATTAAATAAAAAGAAGCTTCCTAAAATTGTGGAAGAAAACAATTGTATCCCTACATTAGCTGCTGGTATTGTTACAGCATGCAAATTAAAATGTTGGATGGTGCATAGTACACAAACAATAGACCTTGAACTTCTTCCAGTTGAAATAAGTATTAGCAGCCTCCTTTTTTTTTTAATAAGTGCACAAGTATCTTGCCACAGTTGTGATTCATACTCTGTTTTCTCCTTAGTAACTTTTTACCAAATTTAGAGTCACTCTGCTAATTAAGAAAGAAACTTAATTGTTGTTTTCTCTGTAGGCATAATTGAAAACTCACATGATAAAATTACTGTATCTGTCAGTATGTTACGATTAGGCTGGGATATACTATTATTTACAGCTCTAGCCAACACAGCTCTGAAATTATGGCTTTGAATTGTATTGATGGCTGCACAATTTAGTACACTGCCCCTTAATGAAGACCTGCTTGCTGCAGAGGAATATGTTCATGCAGGCCATACATCTACATGGTGTCCATAAAAATGAATAAAACTATTCTTAATGTCCAAAACAAGGTTGAGGAGGAAACTGTGAAATGAACAATAGTGATCCAGAGATGCACATTTAATCTGCAAATAGCTAATAAGAAAAAAAACCCACGAGATAGTGAATTTGTGACCATCCAAATGTTTAACTAAAAGATAGACCAATCTGAGCCAGCTGCTTGAGTTTATAAAACTGTCTGGGCTTGTTATTTCCTGTAAAAAAATAGCCTAAACATAAAGCAGAGTTCGTATCATGACATAAAGCACTGTTATGTCCATGAAATAATTTCCTGAATCAAACACCTAACCTTTAAATAGCTCGTCGTGTGTTTTAAGTTCTGTGGACCTGTTTTATCAGTATGCTAAAACTTGTTTCATTAAATGTGAGAATTAAATAGAAAGCTGAAGCAAAAGTATTTTTAAATACTTACAGTACAGACATGAATGCTGTCATGGCACAAATAAGAACTTGTTTTGGGAACTTTGTATTACTGTTTGTCATAAGATTGAAAGCCTGTTATACAAATATGACCAAATGATAACTTAGACAATGCCTGGTACCTGCTCCATACTTTTTATTCTTTTGGCTCCCAGAGAGGAATCCAAAGCCTGGGGCTGTATTTTCAAGTTTTCAGTAGTGTAATGGCAAAAGTGGATACCTGAGAAATGTGACCCAACAACTTTATGTGTTGAGTAGGTGATTGCTTAGAGCTACATGAAAAATGCCAAGTATGGCAGCGTTGGTCCCTCTCTATGTTTTAGCTCTTTGAATCAGGGCTAGAGGCAGGAACAACAGCATCACTGCTTTTTTAAGCAATATCATAGCTGTTCAGAGCACCCATCTTGTTTTGGGAGCTTGTTTATACCCTGTCTCTTCTAAAAGATGAGATGCTGCAGCTGTGAAGGAGGCAGAAGGAGTGAAGGGATGGTTTGTCCTTGCCACAGCACAACAAAGTATTCAGGACTCTTCCAGCCAGGAGGGGAGCAAGTGACATGGATCCTGACTTTGTACCCTTTGAGTGTTTTGAGGTTTTCTTTAAGGAACGATGAATGCAATAATTAGCAGCCCCTCTGAATGAGGAGCTGTGACTCCAAGACATCCTTGCTGTAGCCACTAGACTTCAGTCCTTCTCTCTTTTTCTTCTGGCTCTATTAATTACTTGCTGTGAGACAAGCCAAGTTCAGAAACGGCAATGGGAAATCCCTCCCTCCTTCCCCAGATTACTTACTAGGCATTAGGAGCACTTTCAGAGGTTCAAAACCCTAGGCTTAGCTGGACTGCAGGCTGTTCCTCACAGCATTTCAAATTATTAAGTTACAGTTATAAAAGCCACAGCACAGCATGCACAGCATCTCTGTTCTTCAGGTTTCTGAAGAAGAGTGACTGTGGCTGCGTTTCGTGCGGGCAGTGTGTGCTAGATGTAATGTGAGCTGGCCTGCCTGTTAAACTCCATGTGAAGACTTCCACAGCATGGTGTGTATTTTGTGATCCATATATCTGTGGCCTGGGCCAAGGCGGTTCTGAACAGGCAGGAGAGATGTAACCACAAACATCTACTTAAACAGGGTCAGACTTCTAGGTCAGAGTGGTTGGTTGCTGGCAAGTTTTAGGTGCCTCCAGAATAAGAAACCATTAAAGAGAAGGTAGGAGTTTGGCTTATGATTTTGAACATGATACCTACCTCTTCCTTTATGTCCACCCATAAACGTTTTAAAATACAGCAATGATTTAGGGCATGCATGGAGGGATGTGCTGCATTGTGACCTAAGGCTTAGTCCCCATCCCTGAAGAATCCAAGCAGCTGCGCTTCTGTGATACGATATCAGTTGCATGTGTCACAAAGATGTGTGAGATGCTGCTCAGCATGGAGCTGCAATGTTTTGAAAATGTGGAAGGAAATTAATAGAGTAACATTATATTTCTTGATGCCAGTCTCTAAAGACTGGAAAGCCACTTATGGCTACTTCTAAGCACAGATTAAAAGAGATTTCTACTGAAAGTCATAGATCTGATCCTGATCTCTGATTGGGCAAGTTCCCAGTGAGTCTGCTTATCAAAGCTTATTATGCTGTACCAGGTATTGTAGCTGATACCTTTTAACAATTTGTTTTATGTGTGTTCTCTTTTGCAGGGTGGAAAGACTTACACAGGACCATGTGGAGGAAGAGACTGCAGTGGAGGATGTCAGTGTTTCCCTGAAAAAGGAAGCCGTGTAAGTAGCATTTTTTCCTGTTCCTGAGGGTACCAGTTCAACACTGTTTACTAAAGGTGGACTTGTATCAGACTACTAAGAGCATTCAAACAATTATTCTTTTTCAGGAAAAAGTTATTGTTTTTTCATCTTACTTCCTCAAGAGTTTGTAGATTTGAAGAAATACTTTGTTGTGAAATATAGCAGTTTCTTTGCTAAAAGATCAGGGCCAAGGACACTATGTTCTAGAGGATCACTGGTTTTTGTGACAGTGCTATATGAATATGGACAAAATCACTCGGTAACATTCTTGAACCCTTTCTAAGAAAAAGAAATCTGATGAATAGATACTTCATGCATGTGATTTCCAGTAAAGCAGAAGGTACTCAGGTCTGTAAAACCTAAAATCCCTGCTGGAAAGGATCTGCCTGGGACTTCTGGCCTTAGGTTGTTGCTGGCATTCTATTCTTTGTTTTGAGAAGTAGTGAGGAATGAGGCAGAGGAAGGGAGATGAAGTGGAGGGAATTAGCCACCTGCCACAAAGAGCTCTGAGAAACAGGGCAGTTCCTATCCTGTATGGCTTGGAGCCCTGGCTGGCAGGCTTCTTCTGTACAGCTTGGTCTTCTGCAGCTGAGACGATGACTCAGCCTTTTCCATCCACCCATCTCTAAGAATAGGTCAGGCAAGAGATGCGACTGCAGGTCATATGATCTTTCTGCTATCTCAAACCTCAGAAGATTTTTTCTTTCTCTGCCTTCCTTCCACACAAAAGGCTGTCAGTTCCCATTCCCATTGCATTCCTCAAGCCTGACTCCACGTCTGAGCAGAGGAAGAGGTGGTAGGAAAGTCACAGTGTAGGTGGGAGGTGAGGAACACTCTTGTTTACAGCAGACCTGATGTCTCTATAGAAGTCAGATGATCCTAGGGTTACTATGCCATGAGGACTGTAATGGTTATACCACCATCCCCTGACCATGATGTGCTCACAGTTTGCTTTCCATTACAATAACCTAACGATAAACTGATGAACAAGCCTTCTTCTGAGACACAGCTTCCAGTGAAGTTCCATGCAGCTGTTACTGCCTTACTCTTGTCATCCAGAACATGAAATTTGGTGAATGCCTCCTGCCACTTCCCTTCAATGGCACTGCAAGACAAAAACTGAAGAATATGAAACAACTTCGATATTACTATGGTTTTTTTCAGTGTCTTTTTTTTTTGTTTTTCTGAAAGCAAAGTATGGATGTACTTGTTCTCCACTAGAGTTCATGAAAATAGAGATCTATTGAACAACTACCAACTTTTGTGACTGAAATGTTTTTCATGTTCCTTATTGACTGAATCATAGAATTGTTTTGGTTGGAAAAGGCCTTTAAGATCACCAAGTCCAACTACTAAACTGCCAAGCCCACCACTAAACCATGTCGCTCAGCACCTCATCTAGGCATCTTTTAAATATCTCCAGGAATGGTGACTCTGCCCCCTCCCTGGGCAGCCTGTGCCAGTGTTTAACAACCCTCTCAGTGAAAAAGTTCTTAATATCCAATCTAAACCTCCCCTGGTGCAGCTCAAGGTCATTTCCTGTTGTCCTATCACTCATTACTTGGGAGAATAACTCTTAATTTAAAGTCACCAAGTTTGCAAGAGAAGAGAGATAGCTAAACAGAAGTAATTGCATGGGTTAGAAAAGCTGAAAACGTTAAATTACCAAAGTACGGAATCTGTCAGGTGCCACTGATGAAAAGCTCTCTGTGAGTTGCTGAGTATCTAGATTGGGGGATAAGGACAGATGTTATGTACTTCACGCACCACTCTCCCTCTTTAATTTATCTCAGGGAAGTAAGTAACCCTGGTAACTAATCACTTTGGCTTCCCTAAGTAGACACTAAAAAAGAGAAAAGGATGTTACAAAACTTTTATTTTGCTACTGTGGTTAGTTGTGCAAGATGTGAGGGAGTATTGGGGAAAGTGATTTAAAGAATTTTATAACCCTTCAAAAATTGTATTGTCGCTCTGAAATAATATACCTCATTTGGAGTCAGCATACACTGCATGTATTTTGTGTCTGCTGGTCTCTTCAGATGTCACAACCTCTGTTAAACATCTGTTTTAAGGAACAAGATTGGCCTTCAGAGACTAGTCAGATTTGGCATAGTTTCCGGTCTCATGCTAATCCTCAATGGGAATATTTATTTTCACAAAACCTCTGTATAATCTGGCATGACATACATTTTCTGTTTGAGGTGACTCATAACATGCACAATAGACATATTGCGTGCTTGCACTTGTATGAGTGCCTGAAGCAGTCTGTCAGAGCCTGCTTCTGCAGTGACTCTCCATCTCAGGACAACAGAGCTGTCACTTGCAGGGCATCTGGAACTCAGGTGGGAAGAGCCCTGCCAGGGTCTGCAGTCAGCTGTCAGCGCTACCATCCCCTGGAAAGCCACCTGTTTATGACAACTCACTCAAAACCAGGCAAACAAAAGCACTTTCATTGGATTGCTGCTACTGAATGCGTATCCAAAGTTGATGAATGAAGTACATTCATTGGAGTGGTAAACACAATTGCAAACTATGACCACAGAAAAGGGCTGAAGAAATGCTTACTTTTTATTTATACATGCTTCTACTTCATTTTTTACTGTTGCTTCAGTTAGAGTCTTAAGGTACCAAATTTAAGATGCTTCTCTTTATTTGTTGTCCTAATACAACGGCTTTTGGTTTTTTTAAAGTGTTTTCTGCAAAACATGCCTTCTGATATCTTGCAGAGTCTCTGTGCTAGAGGCAAAATGACACTGTCTGTTTGGACATAAGAGGATTCAGCCAGGCTGTGGTGATTCCTGCCAGGTCTCCAGATGCATGGCAACCAGAGGGCCTGTGCTTCTGTCTACAGTGCTTTTGGTTTGAGACTGATAAGGATAGGCACAAAAGCACAGAAAAGTTCCATACAAACAATCTCTAGGGACAAAGGGCCACCTAGTGCAAATTAGTGCATGTGCCTAGCAGGCCTGCTTGGAAGAGGTATGTGGTTTTTAGTTTTCTCTCCTTTTTTTGTCGAGGCTCAGCCCTGCAACTTTCCTTGGGCTCAGACACAGCTCAACAAAATCCAGTGAGGATAGGAAAATGGAACAGCAGAAGCTTAATCTGCCTGCTGTAATGATGGGAGAGGTGCTACAGCAAGGAAAAGACAGCAGCTAACCTACAACCTCCCACCTCTCATCAGAGGAATGCTCACAGGAATGGGAGCGAAAGGCACCTTCTGCCTCATTCCCAGGACGAAAACAGACCTAATTCAAATGTTCAGAGAATCACAGGACATTGCTGGCAGCCATATTTGCAATTTACAGCAAATGCAGATCTGTTGTTCAGAGAAGTTTCTCTAAAGGAATGTCTTTCTTGGGCCAGACACAATCCCCTTGAAGTTCTCAATTCCTGTCTCACTTTTGAGTTCACACCTTTGGAGGAAAAAAAATTAAAGGAATTTCTTCCATAAGCTGATTTTTTTTTTTTCTGATGTCTAGTGACACTCTAGTCTTTGTTCATCACTGCAGCCTAGTTATTTTACTTTAAACTTAGGTGTATATTTACTGTTAGCTGGATACAAATATACAGTCTATCTAACCCTACCTCATGACTAATCAGGTGGTTGAAGCTGATGTGCCAGGCTCAGGGGCCATCCTCACCCTCATCTCCCCTTCTCACAGCTGGCAAAAAGCACAGCTGAGTTCCATAGAGAATCAGAGATCCTGCAGGACTGTCCAAATCCACATAAAAATAAACCACAGTATAAGCCTCAGTGGAGGACACAGGGTAAAAAGGGAGAAGAAAGACAACAGACTAATTTTCTCCCTAAGATGAGACAAACTTATCTTCTCACTTTCTCCTAAGACAACTTGTCCTAAATTGTTCTCCTAAAATGCCATAGTCATCGTCTCCCTAAGCTACATGTGGATAAAATACTATAAGGAGTAGCCAGGTGCTTGGTTGAGAGGGAAAGGAGGAAAGGAAGGTACTGATACGGTATTAAAATACTGTTTTGAATGAAACAGAAGCTTTGGACTAAGGGGAAGTAAAAACCAAAAAAAAACCCCAAGCAAGTGAAAAATTTCTAGTTTCTTTCTCTTTCCTCTTGATTTTTCATTGCAACTCCTAAAATTTTGAGACAAAAAATTCTTTGTAAACCATATATAAGTCAGATTGCATTATATGCACCTTTAAAATTTGTTAAACATTAATGCACTTATGTAGGAAACGATAACTTCTTCCAGTACAATGGCCAACTGTTCAACCTATTGAAGTTCATAATCAACCCCCCTTCATAATCAACCTAGAAGGCTTTGTAGAAAGTGGAAGTGAACAAAAATCTTTTTGATCTTTCTATAGAGTGAGAAAATGTACTCTATTGAAACCTCGCTTTGTACTTCATGTCTGATTCAAGTACCTAACAGTGCTCAAGCCATTTAACCATTGTTTTTGCAAGGGGCCGGAATAATGGAAACTGTGAAATAAAAATACAACTTAATGCCTTAAGTAAAGGCCATTTTTGGGGAATGCCTAAACATTCTTTTTAAACCAATACTAACATGAGAGTTCACTATAATTCCTTTACAGGTATCTCTTGTATTGCTTTTACTAATGCAATAGCCAAGAGTAAGCTATCACCAGTTTGCCTGGAACTGTTTCCATCTGCATTTGGGTGCTGTACAACTGTGAAATCTAGTGTCTGATCTTTACTTACAAGCTTTTTCCGTACAAGTTTAAATCTTAACATATGGGCTAAATCTAGAAGATATTTTTCTTTAAAATTAAAAAAAAGAGCAAAATACAACACTTAAATATTCTAAAGTCAGTATCGTTCTTATATCTTGGAGAAATGCTTAAATCCAATAAAATAATTTTATTACCTGTTAGTGTCATTCTTGAAGATCACAATTAATTGGCTTCTAAGCTAGTACAATGGCAGTGGTTTCTTTGCAACTGTTGGTTAATGTAAGTTGATAGATCTGAAGAGATCTGATATTTTACTCTATTTTTAGAAAATAAGAATATAAGAAGTGTCTTCCCAAATTAGACAAAGAGTTCATTTAGCCCACTACTCTGTCCCCAGCAGTGGCAATAGGGGATGCTATGTAGGGGGACCACAGTGGTCTGTCAACTTTTTGTAGTCCATTTCCCTTGTAGCCAAGATCAACCTGTTAGAGACATAATGTGTATATGTGTTCCTTCAGTGTCCATATTTATTCCTGGATTTGTCTAACCATTTTTTGAAGCTGCCGTAACTCTGTGTCTTCACAAGCTCCTGTGGCACCATGGAGTTCACTACTCAAATAATACAAACTTACTGTCCAACCCTTTCTAAATCAGTCATCATTGCAACCTTTTTAAGGTTTTGAGTTTTGTTTTTTTTTTCTTGAAGGCAACATTGCAACTCTTAGTCCTTTTATTCTTCTTATCTTTCTTATTCTTTTAGTCTCCTTTGAGAGACCAGACTGTACACAGCACACAGGATTAAGGGTGCACCAAGGTTTTACTTAGCAGCAAAATGACACCCTCTGCTTTCTTCTCAATACCATTCCTCATGCCTCCCAACACTGAAGTCTATCTGCCATCTTGGCATGGGATATCACTAAATCTCCCCATATCCCATCACCAGTGTGGCATTTAACAACCTAAGAGAGGTTAGTATCATCTATAGATTTGGATGTTTTACAATTCAGTCCCTTCTCTAGCTCACTGTTGATGTCTTTACTAAAACCAGTTCCAGCACCCATGTCTGAGAGGACCCACTGCTGTTGCATCTCCATTTTAAAATGTGACCATCAACAATATTCTTGTTATTTTTTAACAGCCTTCAGGAAGAGAGCACCTCTCTTCCAACCCCAAGGGACTTTATTTCTAAAAGCTTTGGCAAAGTACTTCGGCAAAGCCATTTTCAAAATCCATATTTGTTATGGTCCCTGAGACCTGGTTTACCATGCTTATCCTTGTGCTCAGTTATTGTGTTCTTTAAGGTAGACCACTGCCTGGTCAAGGAGCAAAATCAAACAAACTGTCCTACAGTTCCCAGGGTCTTTTTTTGGGCCTCATTTCTGTATGGGAGCTTGTTTTTCACCAGCCCATTGGTGCAGTGGCAATTTTTAATGATAGGTTACACCCCTTCGCTAGCAGTTCTGCAATTTCATAGCTGAGTTCCTCTCAGAAGTCCTAGGGGAATGTCACTCACTCATGGTCACTTAGTAACACCTGTCTAATCTGTTTTATTTACTACTTTCTTTATATTTATCTGAAATTAATCTTTCTCAAAGAATAGCTTGGATTTAGGACTTTTCCAAACACCTTCAGCAGTAAAGACCTAAAAAAAGAAGTCACTAAGTTTCTATGCTATGGCCTTATTGTCTTCAAGTGCCCCTTATAAGCCTTTGTCACTGTGTGGTACTGCTGTTTCTCTTAATGGCTTCTTGTTTTCCTTTGAACAACCTTTTACTATTGGCTTGATGGTTTTCTGAAAAAAAATGGCATTATTTTTAGCCATCCTAGTTGCCATTTACTGTTGATGTGATTTTATAGTCTGTCCTGTTCATTTCAGCAATTTTTAAAATGCTAACCTTTTTCCCTACAATATCTTTTCTTTATGAGCTAAGCAGGGGTTTTATTGAACTGCTTTTCTTTCATGTTGATATGTCACACAGTTTACCAGGACTTTTAATACAATGCTTTTGAAAAGCATCCAGGTTGCTCTAGGCTTCTTGCCTTTTTGACTGCTTTTTTAGATTTTTACTATTTCTGGGATTGTTATGTGTTTCCCCTTGTTGAAACTGAATATCTGTGTGATGTATTTGTTTGACTTACTCTGTCCCACTACAAGTTTAAGTTCAGTTATATTGTGAAGTTATTAGAAAGCAAATCTCCCACTAATGCCTCTTGAAGCAGGTCCTGTGCAGCACTTGAAACTAAACACAGAGCAGCATTTCTTGTGGTTCCCAGGGCTCACCACAATAAGAAGCCAGTGCCTGACAGTACATTGGTAGCTGGAATTTGCTAATATCATTACCTGATCTAGTTTTGCAACTTCTCTAACTTCACTGGGTATTTCATGATTGGTGTCTTTAACAGGGGAGTCCTAAATACAAACCAAGTCCTACCTTTCTGTTATTTTTTCTCTGCACTCACTTTTAGGGTTGTTTTCTATTACACTTTGGTTTAGCCTTCACACACTATGCCACTGCCCTAGCTGTATCTCATTTTCTATCATTCCTGCAGGCATCCTAGCAACTCTGTGTGCCAATGGTTTTCCTCCTTTCAGTGGCAAGAGATGCCTGTTATACCTGGATTGTCATTTATTGCCAAATAGCGTAATTCCAGAATTCTATTTTTTAGATCTCTAGCATTGCTGTAGAAGCACTTACAAATTTTGCCTGTTGTTTGTTATAAGCACATATCAAGTGACATTGTAAATGCTGTTATTTACCTTCATTATTTATTGCATTTACAGCATTAATTTCCTCCCTCACCTTTTCAGGAATGTGAGGGAGGAGACATTATTAGCCATGTCTCCCATATAAGTTCCTTCAGTCTGAACCAGGTGCTCCACCATGGCTATCAGTCATCCTCTCATTTATAGATAAACTATTTCTCTGTAAATTTTCATTTTCAGTAATACTATGTTTCATTTTGACTAAGTCCAGCCCATTCCTCCTGTGCAGGTTTCTCTTGTACCAAGGAGTTTGCAAGGGCCTCAGTCTCCCATACAGTAGTCTTGAGTTAACTCCCCAAGACATCCCTACTCTGCTTTTCCATGTCAGGGATGTAACATAGATCATGACCACTGATTCTTCCCTTCTGCTACAGTAAGTCTCTCGCTTTGCACAGGCTCTGCTGCCTTTGCACTCAGCAGGCCTTTCAGTCTTCTCAACTGTTTCAAACTCAGCTATAAATAATCAAACCTCACACTACAATCACCTGTTTTGTCCTTTCCTGGAGGATTCCCTCTGGTCCAAGGAGCTTTCTTACACCAAGTAGACATCAGCTGGGTTAAGGTTTATCAGAGATCTGATCCCTCATTCCAAGCTGATTATCCACCTTCACTCAGACTGACATCCTCTGCATAGGTGTTTGGTCAACATTAGGGGGTTTTTTGATGGTGGCCATGTGAGGGCTGCCACAGCAGAGACTGGACTGCTTCACCACATCCTGGCAAGCCTTGCCTGTGGGCCTGTTTCTCTCTAGCTAGAAGACAAATCCAGGACTTCTGCTAGGACCAGGGGCTGCATGTAGAAAACCTGCCTCCTGAGTCAGCAATAGCACACCTTGCACTGCCTCTGTACCAAACTGAGTGGTCACTGCTCATCTGTAGCTGTTGATCATCTTCCGCCTGTATCTTGAGCTTACAGTTTGCTACCTCTTGAAATTTTGTGAGGAGAAGGCAAGCTGACCTGAGCCTTTGTATACACACTGATGCAAGCTTCTCTGTTGTACAAGCTCTTGCATTGTAAGGATCAAGGAATCACTTTACCCATTCTTGCACGCTTCAGACATCCCCAGAAAGTCACTCAGCTGACACCCAAACATGAACCTATTACCAGAAAAAAAACCCACTCGTCATGCAAGCCAAAAATTCACAAAGCTTATATGTCTTGCAGTGGCCTGCCCTTGCTTGTCTTTCACTTTTTGTTCTTACCTTCCAGAGACAAGTGGTTTGAAAAATGTCCTGTTTGTTCTCCAGTGTTTGCTATATACAAAGCTTTGGAAGTGAACCTGATCACATATCTTATGAAGTATTGTCAGATTCTGCACTGGAATAGGTATGAAGTACCAAAAAAAAAGATGCCTCAAAATTTCACATTGCTTCATTGGCCAAGGTTAGGTGTCTGGAAAATTCCAGAAGGGGAGCTGCCCTCAGAAAGCGAGGTATTTGGAGAAGATATTTTTAATGGAGGCAGATACAAAAACAAAATACCTATAGTATAACAAGCATTATCCATGCACAGGAAGGCACCATAGTTTCAAGACTAATCAAGTCTGCTATGGTGCCTTGAGGTTTAACTTTCTTTTTTTCTCTAGATAAGGTAAAAGTGGAGAGCAGCTTACTAGAGTCTGAAAAAGAGAAGAGTGTGTGAAGCTAAATTCTGCTTTCAGATACAAGAGTACAGTAGCCTTTTACACACGTGTTTGAGGGTACAGTTCCAAATGCATGATTTTATTTATGTTTGTACTTTCAAAACACTTCATTACAAGGTCTTACCAGTATATACAAACCCTTAAAAGTCTCAGTATTGTCCCACAAGCATTGAAATCTTGTTTTTAAGGCTCAATTGCATGAATTATTGGCGGTGACTAGGCCTATAATCTTTAGACTGAACTACCAAAGGCCAGCAAGGTACCTTAAGTTGAGTCCATCTGAAAATTAGTGCCTACTTTATGACCTAACGTTTTGTTTAGTGAAAATCACCTAACTTGAGCTATGTTGACCATAAAGCTGGATACTCATGTTGGTTGCTAATTGCTCTTCTGTAGTACATTTGTCCTGGCAATTTTTTTAGTGAAATATGCATGTTTCCTTTTTTTTTAGCTCTGTTTATACATGTTTAATCAACATCAGAGATCTTTTTGAACTGGTGGATGGCAGTTAGATAACTTTCCCATGCGCAGGCTGCAGCGAATCCTCCTTTCATGTATGCATTCTCCACAAAATCTGAGATTTGGGAAGTCAGTGAAAGGTTTTCCTCATAATCTGTTTAAAATAAAAAATGCAAAATAGGTAAGAAAATGCAGGATGTTTGTTTCAGTACATGCAGGCATGTTATTAAATTTTCACACCAACATCAGGTTTTTATTTGTAAATGTTCAGAAAATTGTAAAGAATATTTAAAAGCTAAAATAATCTCAAATGGAGTCTTTCTTTCCAATCAAACAAAATCTGTACACTAACCAGAAGTTACTTTTCCCCTCCATTTTATTCTTTTGTTCTTTTGCAGAGCATTTCTGCTTCAGCCAGATTTGAAAAGCTAATTCCATAAGTAACCTTTAAAAATTGTATGTGTTTGTAATCTAAAGGTCTACAGCCTATCCCATGCTAACGCATTGCATTCTCTGTCTTTTGCTCCAGCCCCAAAACCACAATTATTCCAAAACTTTTACAAATCAAGGAGAAAAAGAAGGATACTTGACTGAAAAGTAGACAGAAGGACACAACTTTTCACTTACATTTTCAATCTCAATTTCATTTTTTAAGACTTCCCTGCAGTGAAGTACATTATCTCCAGCAAAATAAGTGCAGGTATGCAGCATTCATACAAATACTGCACTTTCTCTCTAAAGCCTATTGACCTGAGTTATATCTGTGCAGGTACTTCTACAAGCTTGTATCAAAAACCTTTGCAATCTCAACTGGTGTGACGAGAGAGCAATTCAACAGCATTGGACAAAGCTCAAGAATTAGTGTAATCAATCAAAATGAATACCAAAGTGGTAGTTTAAACAAAACTATGACTGAGGTAGGTGTGCTAGATTAACTCTTATTCAACATGCAGATTCAATTCTTGTGTTTGAAATAACACCATTTGATGCCTTCTGCATTAGCTGTGTATTCCATTGATTTATGTTCTTGTTACACTGAAATAAGAAAACAAACCTCATGGCAGTTTGCTAATAAATTGAGAAGATATTTCACTGGTATTTTAGGAATTTATTTTGAGGGAAGCATTTTTAAGAGTTTATTTGGCAATCTGCATATCACAAATTTGAATGACAGATGGAGAAAAAAGCAAGAGAAATCGCAGTAAGAAATTGAGAACCACTTTATTGCAGAAGGTAAAACAAGACTTAAACTATAGTGAAGAAGTAGTAGAAAGGAAACTTGTTGGAAATGAGTAGTGCAAAGGTAACTTTGGTTGCAATGGCCAATGCTGGAATATGAACCCTTTAGATGCAATTCACAATCATTTAAAAGTGTTACCATACCTTTTAGCCTAAAATTAAACAGCATGGGGTTTTTTTCCTTCCTGTCTTCTATGAAATAATGAAAGTAGATTTTGCCTTATTTGGAAAATAAGTAACTGCTGTAAAGCAATTTCATGACTGTCTTCTTAACTGTAATCTTTCCACTCTTTCTGGTCAGTAGTGTCAGCACAGTACAGCACTTTATCATGTATTGTTGATATTTTTGTTTGGTTTTCCCATATGAATAACACTTCATTACGGAAATTAAATGCACTGAAGAGATTGTTTTAGGACAAATATGCTGTCCGTTTGGTTAGACCTTCAGGCTTTGACTTCTGACAGTCAGACAGTACAACTACTGCGCAAAAATATCTTTTGTGCTTTTGGCCAAGTTTTGCAATTTCTGCTTACTGTGAGCAGGAGTTTAAAGAACATGCGATGGATGGATGATAGCCTTGCTCTGTAACTGGGAAGCACACACAGGCATCCAAGGGGGATAATCCAAGTAATTTCATAGTGTTTAAATTGCACTCTAGAGATTGTAAATGGTTTCTCATGACATGTATCCAAAGCTTTACAAGTTTCTCAAATGGTGCTTGTTTCTATTTTCTGTATTTTTGTCACATGGGAGCAAGTAACAGTGACCCATTTTCCTTTTGTCTGCTTTGGTAAGTACCAAACTATTAGAGGAATCCTTTGACTCTGACCTGGAGAGACCGGGAATGTGGGAATGGGCAGGCTGTCATCATGAACAGTATCTGCTGAGGCAGACAGAGCACGTTCTCAGCATTATCTTAGGGATGCTTAAGAGAATAAATGTTATTTACCTTGATTTGTACATAAGGTTTCCAAATACTTTTCAGTGGCTTCACACAATTAACAGGGATGCTAAAGTATATGTAAGTGCTTCCATTACATTGATCTGGAAAAGGATGACAAGCATTAAAATCTCTTAGAATTAGATATGCACTTTGGAATCATGCAGAAAGAAGATCTTGAAGGATAGAAGCCTCTGTTTTAGGCGTGGAGAATGGCTCTAGACAATGAATAAGCTGCAAGCCCAAACAAATAAAATATCCCTGCAGCATTTTTTTCTCCCACAGGCTAAAATTATTTTTCTATTAAAAGAGTATATTTGTCTGTCAGATTCCTTTCTGTCTAGTGCTATCACAGATGCCCAGTGAAGAAAAGCTCTGTGGTTTTTTTGGCGGATTGTTTTTTTTAGTACAAGTCGTGGTTGTTCAGTTAAATTCTATGTCTAACTATTGCTTATTTTATTAGTTACCAAAGCTAATTTTTTCAAATGTAGTATCACTGGTTAAACAGATATTATCAAGCTTCATAACTTGTTTAAAACCTTGCTTATTAGGCTTCAAAGTTGTTGGCAAAGCATAGTATCATCATAAGAGCCAAAAGAAAGTCCTTGTGCTCACTATCCTTCTCAGTACACCTAGTGCTGCACTCCATTGAGGGTACAGCAACCAATAATAGTCTTTCTCTCTAGCCTAAGAACTTGGATATGTCTCTATTCTCCTATTCCAAATACTCCCTTTTTTCCCCTGTAAACCACCTCTTGCTTTTGTCTGTTTCTCAGTTTTTAGATCCTCTACTTTTCCATTACTTTTGTGACTTTCTGTCCTCTGCTCCCCAGTACGCAACATCTTTGCCATTTCGGGCTTTTTTGTGTTAAAGGCTTCCTATAAGGGACTTCTCTTCTTGGTAGCCTGGAAAAGGAATGAGAGAAGCCACTTCTGTGAGATGAGCCCACACAAGGCAAGGTGCCATGATCTTCACAGTTGTCTGTGCTTGACTGTGTTAGGGTGTAAGCTCCTTGGGGCAGGAGCTATTTGCATGTGGCTCTCCATACAGTGCCAAGAGCTTGACTAGCACATCCACATTAATGGCAGAGGCAGCAGCATGCAGAGGAGCACAGTGACAGCTTCTTTCCAATGGACAGGGACTGCAACAGCACAGGGCCCTCCATGTGCTTGGCACAGATGTGTGGTGTAACACCATCTTGCATCCTTTCCTTTCCTTTCCTTTCCTTTCCTTTCCTTTCCTTTCCTTTCCTTTCCTTTCCTTTCCTTTCCTTTCCTTTCCTTTCCTTTCCTTTCCTTTCTCCTTTTTCCTTTCCTTTCTCCTTTTTCCTTTCCTTTCTCCTTTTTCCTTTCCTTTCTCCTTTTTCCTTTCCTTTCTCCTTTTTCCTTTCCTTTCTCCTTTTTCCTTTCCTTTCTCCTTTTTCCTTTTTCCTTTCTCCTTTCCTTTTCATTGCAGCCCCTCCTCCTTAGCCCCTCTCATTGGAGCAGAGGCAGAGATAAATGTGCAGGCTGAGGACAAATCCTTTTTTTTTCCATGTGATTGTGAAGCCTCACAAACCAAACACTGGAGTTTGCACTCCTCTTGCTCATACCTGGTGCAGTCAGCAAGGTCTTGACTGCACTATGCAGACATAGGCATGTTAAACCACTCAGGATTGCCTGAGCTACAGATCCTCTCTCTCTCCTCCTCAGCTGACTTCTTTCTTTCAAACAGTGGCAGAGTTGGTTTTGCTAAACGACATAAGGTTATAATAAATCAAGTGAGATTTGTGTTGTGCTTCCTACTGTATGGGAGAGGTCCATATGGTTTAATTACTTCCTCTGTACGTCAGATAGATGTATATAAAATCTCTGAAGTCATGTGTGACTGCCAGGATCCTGTGGTGTGATTTGAAACATCCATGCAGTGAGCTTTCAAATGCTGCAGATGTGCTATGAAATATAAATGTAAAGTGGAAGAAGTCAGTTTATCTAATTAATTAACAGCATTAAAATTAGAGAAGTCCATGGAGAGATCCAGAGCTCAGCATAACAGAGAAGGGGAAGGCACCAGAAATCTTTCTCATAGGGGAATAGGGTTTTATCATCAAAGGAGATGGGATAAAAACAGTGTCCTCCAGGAAAACAGCAGAGCAGCCTGAAGAGAGGAGGCATGTCTGAGAAAATCACTTGGCAAATTGTAAAGCCATGTGAAGAATGTCATCATAAAATGTAACTGCCACTAACAGCAGACCTTTGTCCACCATAGAAAATTCTGCTGAAAAAATGAGCTATTTCTGTACCTCCAGGCGAAAATGCAGAGGAGGGTAAGTAGACTGTGCAGACATGCTGTGCATGGATGGGTCCATGCACAGAGCGAGGAGCCGGAGGCCACCAGGCCTCAGTAGCTAGCACCAGGTA
This sequence comes from Colius striatus, assembly GCF_028858725.1. Classification (NCBI taxonomy): domain Eukaryota; kingdom Metazoa; phylum Chordata; class Aves; order Coliiformes; family Coliidae; genus Colius; species Colius striatus. Next base: position 59,434,842 of record NC_084759.1, read on the forward strand.
ACAGGAGTGCTGGGGCAGCAGCAACCCTTGCCTTCCTTCCCCTCTCTTTTTTCTGAGCCCCCACACACTGCCCAGCACAGCTGATCCAGGGTGGGAACTGTCAGGATTTTCTCTGGGCAGAAAGGGGAGGGGAAAAGGGGGATGCGACAGTGGTTCCCAGACCAGTATCTAACACTTGCCCCTCCGTGGCCATCAGAGGCACAGCCCTCCTCTTGCCCTTGGCCTCAGCACTGCTGTGATTGGTGTCTTGGCAGGGAGCTGCTCACCTGTAGGGCTATTTTCTCGGGGCCTAACAGGCATGTACTGGCATATTTTCTATCTGGCATGATAGCTCAAGCATCTCTTGAGAAGGGGAATGGTATGTATTGGAATGATGTTGTTAAAGATGCAGGGCACCTCTGCAAGATTAAGCATCTGCAGTGTTAACCTCAAAGTGTGCTAGTGAAGCAGCTTGCTTCTCCTACCTCTGAGCTGCTGTCTTCCCATGTCATGCCTCTGAAGCCACCTGAGCCATATGCATACACATGAAAGCAGAGAACAGGGCTGTTGGGGTTAGTCCAGATCCATGGCTACCACCAAGGCCAAAGAGATCCATAGAGATCAGGGTACCCTCAGACCACCCTTTTGGGCAGAAACAGAAAGTAGCTGCAGTATTTCCCCAAGGGTTCAACACCAGCAACTTAGCAGAACACTTCAGCCCATGCCTAACCATGGTATGTGGTATGCATAACAAGAAACATTCAGAGAGATGAGGATCCTCTCCCTCAGGGTAAGAAAACCCTCCTGTCCCCATTATCTCCCTCCCTCCAGCATGTCCAGTTCTAACTGGAGAGATAGACAACTCTATTACTGCAGGAGTATTCTCCTCCCCAATAAAATATGTATGTAGCCACCAAAGATACACACCACTGTCAGTAATATTTCTATTAAGTAATAGTTCCTGCTAGCCAGTGCTAATTTTATCATTCATATATAATTTAATCATCAAAAATACTCTAAATAATTCCTGTATGTTCTGCCTAAGTATGACAGTTTATCCCTTCATGTTTACCAAAACTAAATAAACAATAAATACCATTCTCACTAAGTACAGTTTAAAAAGAGATTATTTTTAATCTGTTTAGAAAGCCCCAAAACTCTGGTATAAATAGGCACATCGTATTGTCTGCCGAGTCAATACCTCATTGCATTTACACAGCTGCAGCATGGGTTGCTGTTTACTCTCCCCCTTGCAGACATTGTATTCTGCCTTTTCCCCATAAGGATTTTCCTTCCTATCTATTCTTAGTCCCAGACAGAGACCTATCCTGATTTATATACGTTGTGTAATTTAACTGACTTCAAAGATGCTTTGCATAGTATTAATCAGAACACCAACTGGCTGAGTAAACCTTCGTTCAATAAGGCATAATTGTAAAGCCAAATGTGTTCCTGCCTCTGTGTATTAAATCAACAGGAGTCCTTTTCATTTTTGTGGGATAAACATACTTCTCTGTCATGTATTTACAATCGCTGGAACACTCCTGCAGCCACTTGTGAATCCTTCACTTGAAGAGGAATCTTTCATGTGGAAAACTTTCATACTGTAAAATCTCTTTAATATTCCTAATTCTTTAAACCAAATTCTGTTGAAGATCTCAGGAGGTAGATGCAGTTAGTGGCTGCATAGCTGTTACCCATGCCTGCTGGAGTAAAATTTATTTTCTAATTCAGTTAAAAGCATTTCCATAATGAAATTCAATACCTTTATAGTTGTTCATCTATCCCTTCAGTTTGTTCATTCAACTGTCTACTGCAATTTTCAGAAATAAGACTGATCACCTTGTCTTTTCTCAACTATTATAATCTGGTTTTACCATGAACTGAAATATAAGTCAAACTTAAGCTTACCCCTTAAAAATAGCCACTTAGTTCAAGGAAGAACTCCCTCAAAATTTACTCAGTAGGAATGCAAGCCAGTCCTAAGGTCCTATAACATCTATGAATTAACCAGCCTCTTTAAGTGAGTCCATGATACCCTTTGAACGTATGTTGCAAGTGAATCCCTTTAGCTGCAGGCACACATAAAAACTGGCTGGAGGAATCCCACCCCAGCTGTGTGCTTACCAAGTAGATCACAGCATTTCCCCCCAGACACAATTTGGTAGAAGCCCTGCAAGAAGAGTAACTCTAGTTTGATCAGTTGTTATCCTGGTTGCTGGTCTGATTAGCCTTCAAAACTGAAATTTGGCAAGAAGTAAGGTTTGGCTTTTTAAGAACTAACTAAGCATCTGAGAATTCGCATGAGGCACAAGGCGTGTTTCGTAAGAGAGCAGAAACATCACAGGAGGATTTATTGTGTTTGACCAGGGGAAGACCTGGGTGGTTTAAATCAAAGCTGAAACAGTAAGGAAGACATTCCAGAGGGTCTGGGAGGGAAATGCTTAAGCTTCCAGCTTACCCTTTTGTGAGAACCTTTCAGTTTATTGTAATGGAAGTAGGAAATAGCCCTGTTTGCTTAAATTTGACTTTCAGGAGAGAAATTAGATAATACCATACAGAGATATCCATCTACTACTCTCCAAAGCAAAATAACACCAAGACTTGCTTATAAGAAGGGCCTGCTTCCACAGGCACAAAGCTTTTGGCATAATCAGAAAAATCAGAAGTTCCCTTGAGTTGATTAGGATGGACTGGAAAGATGATAAGATGGTGGTCAGAAAGAAAAATTGGAAAAGTGCACATAGTGATACATAAACCAAGCCAAAAAATCATAGAATGGTAAGGTTGGAAGGGACTTTTAGAGATCATCTAGTCCAACTCCCCCTGAAGAGGCAGGTTCACCTAGATCAGGTTGCATAGGAACATGTCCAGACAGGTCTTGAAGACCTCCAAGGAAGGATCCTCCACAACCCCTCTGGGCAGCCTGTGCCAGGGCTCCCTCACCTGAAAGGTGAAATCGCTTTTTCTCATATTTAAATGGAACTTTTTGTGTTCCAGCTTCATCTCATTACCCTTTGTCCTGTTGCTAGCTACAACAGAAAAAAAGGGATGTCCCAACCTCCTGACACCCACCATTTAGATATTTGCAAATATTAATAAGATCCCCCCTCAGTCTTCTCTTCTCTAGACTAAACAGCCCCAGTTCCCACAGCCTTTCCTCATATGAAAGATGTTCCAGTCCCCTGATCATCTTGGTGGCCCTGCACTGGACTCTCTCCAGAAGTTCCCTGTCCCTCTTGAGCTGAGGAGCCCAGAACTGAACACAGTACTCCAGATGAGGCCTCACCAGGGCAGAGTAGAGGGGGAGAAGAACCTCCCTTGACCTACTGGCCACACTCTTCTTGAAGCCAGCAATGAGCCAGCAATGTGCCCTCATGGCCAAGAAGGCCAATGCCATTCTGGGATGCATCTATTGACAGGACAAGGGTTAATGGAAAGACGCTGAAACACAGAAAGTTCCATTTAAATATAAGAAAAACTATGTAAATATAGGAAAAACTATTTCACTGTTCAGGTGAGGGAGCCCTGGCACAGGCTGCCCAGGGAGGATGTAGAGTCTCCTGCTCTGGAGGTCTTCAGGTTCCTGTGCAACCTATCAAGGTGAACCTGCTTTAGCAGGGATGTTGGACTAGATAATCTCTAAGGGGCCCTTCCAAGCCCTACCATTCTGTGATTCTGTGAAGCTATTAATATTTAGGTATTGAATTGTCACGAAGTGAGCAGAGACAATGCAAAAAAACCTCACCAACAAACTGTTAAAAGGAACCAGCGATTGAAAAAAAAAAAAAAACCATTTTGTCTTGTAACAAGCGTTTTTTCCCTGGGAGAGGAAATGTTGCACAACCCATGAACACTCCAGAATGCGGGAGCATCAGCCAGCTGATGACTGATGAATTTAATTTACTTCCTATCTGAATATTCGGGCAGATGCTAAGAAAGAATTCTGATGGGTGCTGTGAAATAATCCCCTGCTTTGTTTATGACCAGTTTAGTCTATGGCCAGTACATATGTCATGGTACTTGTAATGTTCTGTTGGCTCTGTCCAGCATTCAACCTGACATTTGTGCTCCTCTGGATTCTCTTACAGCCAGAGTCAGATGTGTCCCTGAAATGATGTAATCTTCTCTCCTGCTGCTGGTGTGATACATATTTTTACTACTTTGTGGCTGGTGGATCTGGAGCCTTAGTAATATGAACTGCACATTTGCTCTCTGTTATGTGCTACTATGTGCTACCACTTTAGGATGCTGTTAGTTTTATTTCTATATTACAAGATCATTTTCTATGTTCTACCCTTCTCCTTTTGGTTGGGATATTATGCATCTCAACTAGGTGAAATATCTAAGGATAACCTCCTTGCACTTTTTCCTCCGTTTCTTTAACCTGAATCTTTAGGATGCAGAATCAGTGTCTGTTGGTATTCAAACTGGTTGAGCTGTGGGTTACTTCAGCTGTTATTAGGACCCTTTTAATGGAGAATACCTTCCTTGGGTGAAAGCTAACCCAACAGAGAAATTAGAAATTTGAACAGAGCATTCATGAAAGCATCTCAAGGGGAATTTACCTCATCTTACTCCTCTCATTCAAATTACTGAGTATCTTTCAACTAAGGCAGCAATCAGAAGAGAGAGCAGTCAGCAACATTCCAGTACTGCTGAATAGATCTCGGTTGGAAGCACAAATCCAGGTAAAAAATATGGACCTGTTTGTTAGTTATTAATCCTGTGTAATACATGTTCTCTGCAATCCCGAATCCTGTGTGAAAAAATGTTTAAAATTACAGCTATTAAAACTGTTACTCCTTTTATCACACAGAATCACAGAATGGTGGGGATTGAAAGGGATCTCTAAAGATCATCTAGTCCAACCCCACCCCCCCCGCCAAAGCAGATCCACCTAGAGTAGGTCACCCAGGAACACATCCAGGCAGGTTTTGAAGACTTTCAAAGAAGGAGACTCCACACCCTCCCTGGGCAGCCTGTGCCAGGGCTCCCTCACCTGAACAGTAAAGAAATTTTTCCTTAAGTGGAACTTTTTGTGTTGTAGCTTCTTTCCATTACCCCTTGTCCCGTCACTGGACACTACAGAAAAAAGTGTTACCACATCCTCTCAACATACACCTTTTAAATACTCATAGGTATTAATGGCCTGTCCCACCATGTCTCCGTAATTGCAAAGTACGTTATTCTGTAGTTATTCTACAGCCATCTGTATCTCCATTTGACCATAAAGCCCCTCTTTCACCAGTTGCTCATATTTTTCTTTTTCTTTCTTTTTTTTTTTTAAAATATCAGCCCTTTCTTGTGCTGTGTTGTGGTTTAAGTCAACAGGCAGCTAAACACAGCGCAGCCACCTGCTCACTCCCCAGCAGTGGGATGGGAGAGAGGGTCAGATAAAAAGGTAAAACATATGGGTTTAGTTAAAGAGAGTTTAGTGGGACAGAAAAGGAAAGTAATACTAGTGATAGAATAGTGTACAAAACAAGTGATGCACAATGAAAGTGCTCACCACCTGCTGACTGATGCCCAGACAGTCCCTGAGCAGGGATCTACCACTTCCTCCCAGCCAACTCCACACAGTTTTATTGTTCAGCATAACATTATATGGTATAGAATGTTCCTTTGGCCAGTTTGGGTTAGCCATCCTCTCTCAGCTTCTTGTGCACTCCCAGCCTCCTTGCTGACATGGCAGTATGAGAAGGTGGAAAGGCTTTGATGCTGTGTAAGCACTACTCAGCAACAACTAAAACATCAGTGTGTTATCAACATTACTTTCATTCTAAATCCAAAACAAAAGTAGTAGGAAGAAAATTGATTCCAGCCAAAACCAGGACAGCTGGCACTGGGTCCCCATCTTTCTGTGCCACCAGGGCTCATCTTTCTGTCTCCCGTTGCAGATCATTTTCACAATCTTGCTCAGACTTCTCATCTAGCAGCCCACACTGACCTCTTCATCCCGCCTGCCATCTCCCTGGGCATGCTCCACGCTGCCTGAATGCAGATTGAGGAGGGACAGGAAACCTGCTCTCAGTTTTCATACGAATCCTAGGCTGCTTTACCAGGGGAACTATAGGAATGATTCTCCCCAGATTTGGGGTGGGCACCATCTACCTAGGACTATGTGAAGCTGATGCTGCTCCATGCAAGTGATTGTCAGGGGTATGCCACAGACTCAAACATGGGTTTCTCTGTCTTCACAGAGCCTGGTTCTGCCAAGGAGCTGTGAGGGTTGGTGCACACTCTGAAGCAATGGAGTCTTCCCATGTTTCAAAGTAAAAAGCTTTGCTGAGTGTATGCAGCTTTGTAAAGGTTTGAAATTTGCACAAGTTTCAGACAAAGGTCAAAAGTTACTTCCTTGACAGAAAATCCTTTTCCTTAATGGAGCACAGGGAGGGAAAAGAGTCCTTGAAAGAAAGAAGTCCCCAAGGAGATGTACTCAGAGAGCAGGACAGACCTTTACCTTGACCCAGCACTGTCAGACGGTGTGGGCAGTGCAGGAGAGTTAGACAGTTTTCTGTGTTTACCCTCATGTTATAAAGCTTACAGGAGTGTTTCTCATCTAAAACTGCTAACTGGCAGCTTGTACAACTCACTGAGTGTTTTCTGGATGGTGTGCTGTAGAGCAGAGACAGAAAGATAGTAGCAATTTATAGTTTTCAGAGTTCAAGATTATCACATATTTAATTCCATGCACCACACCTTCTTTTTCAGATACCACGGCTCAAATACTTTCTTTCCACATTATATTTGAAAGATTAAAGGGAAGAAATAGTGAAATCCATGTTCTCAATAGTACATAACAGTTTTGCACATTTGTTTCTCTGGAGAGAGGGATGTGAATCATATGCATTGTGAACAAATGAGTAATCCAAACAGGTGCCACTATTGAAAACTATATGTGAAGAAAAAACCCTTCACTTCTCTTCAGTATTATGTCCTTTTACATTTTTATCCAGATATCACGTGAGTACATTGGTACTGCCTTTGTGAACATTGTTGAAGTGTTCAACAAAGCTGAGAAATGGAAGACTATAAATGTGTGTGTTTCGCAGATGAACTGTGTTTGCCAACCAGTGCACAGGAACAAAGTGAGTTAAAGATCAGATAAATTCCTCTGAGCATTTTGATTAGGAGAAGATTTGTAGGACATTACTGTAGTAACTATAAAATACTTCAAACCAGTTTCTTAATGTCACAATGTTATTTATTTTCAGAGCAAAATTCAGAAAATTTTGAATGATTGTATATAATTTTTTGTTACATCTAGTGACTCCTTCAAATATACATATGCATCATCTTTTTTTTTTTTCCAGAAGTGATAGATTGCCAAGTTGTCTGACCTCTCAACAGAGGAAGTTGGGAGGACAGTTTAGTAACATATTCTTTCATTCCCAATGTGGAATAAGATCAAAAAAAATGTATTTTAAATTCTGTTAATAGCCTTATCTTTTCTAAACCATAAGGTACTGGCCAAATAACAGCACAAGTAAACATGGCTCATGATGCACCACATTAAAAAAATGGCTTTTGTTTATGAAAACTTTTTTTTTGTTGTAGAAACTTGTGGGAATAATGTTGTATTAATGGTAGGATGTTGACCTTTTCCAGCTATGGAAGATAGTCTCAGAACAGGATCCAGGAAAAACAAACATGGAAACTACTTAACTCCTTAGTTGTGTGGCTGAGGCTTTCTGAGGAAGCATTATTTAAACTTAGGCTATTGTACTTACAGATTGTGTCATTACACACACACACACAACCATTTGCACTAAGTACAAAGTTATCGAGAGCTTAGGGGAACAAATAACTTCTGTGAAGAAGAATATTGCTATAAGTTCATGTAATATATATAAAAATATGCAGTCATCTGCTATTGTCTGTGTTTCATATACATTTATGTATAGTCTCTCAGGTCAAAAGTAGGGCAGATTCTGTCCAGATTTTAGGGTACATAGTGCAGGGCTGCTGAACAAGAAGTTATACTGAAAAAGAGAGTGAAGATAAACAAGCTCCCTGTTACTTTGGACTTGAGCTCATGCTCATTTCATAGGTAAAACTGTTCCCTCTGATTTCTTAAGTGAAAAACCTCAAAAGTCAGGTGAACTCTGTAGAACTTGTGCATGCCAGCTTTGCTGTGGAGTACATCTTCACCTCTGCTAAGTTCATATCTGAATGTCAGGCTAGCCACAAAGCTTAAGGGCTACTAACATACATTCAGGATCTTGAAATGAAGCTTGAGAGCTGTACAGATGACTGTTGGTAATTTCCTTGTGATCTGGAGAGAAAGCAGTGAAGGTCCATGGTAGAGGAAGAAGAAGAGACTCTGATTCCCCTGTGCACCATGTCTTCCTCTTTTTGGACCAGTTGTAGTCAGTTGACCTTTAGGTAGTTTTTCTTCCATTCCCATTCCTTTGTCTATGCGTGTTTCTTCTAAATCCTCTCTGATGTTAATAAATAAAAGGAAAAAGTACCTATCAGATCTTCTTACAGGATGATTTCTGATTTCTAGCATCAGCTTCAAAAAGAAAATTAAGCTACCCCAGTTCATATCAGCTGGGCATGTCACCATGGTCTTCACTAGGCCTCATTCTCCATTCTTATCAATCGTATTGTGTTTGTCATTATGAACAAAAAAAGGCAGATTTTATTAACATCAATAAATTCATAATTCAGTAAACTCTGTGAATCAAGAATACATATTGTGAAATTGGGCATTATTATAGTGTACCAGTTCACCTTCTAGAGCACCCAGCAAACAAAATCAGAAACATTTCTGAAAGAGGATTTTTCCTCCAAAGAGATTAGATTTCTGTATTGTCTTTGGATAACACGTAAGTACTACATTTTAATTACAAGTGCACTATTTACCATTCTGGGACTCTCAGGTGTGTTGGCACACAAGGAACTTCAATCCACATATTGTTTTTCAGTAGGGAACCTCAGTGTCAGCTTTGCATAACATAGAATTGTATGAGAAGTTACTACCAAAAGTGGGAAGCAAAAAGGTTTTCCTTCATATATGTACTATGTTATGTTGTCTCTGCTTCTGAGGTGGACTGGGAGCCAGCTTGTGAAGCAGCAGCTAATCCTACAGCTCACAGTTCACCTACTACAATTAATCAATGAATCAGCACTGATTTCAGCCCAACTCTTTGTACTTCTGATAGTTCAGTAATTACTGCTTTAATGTCTTGAGTTGTGCCCAGAGTCAGTGCATGAGCAGGCATAAGATGCAAGAGTTGCTGCAGCCTCCAGGCAAGATGTCCTGCTTTTAAGCTCGGGCTCTCAGGAAATGTTGCTTCCCTTCTTGGCTTAGCTGCAGGCTTCTGGTCTGTTGGAAGTTAAGTCATATAAAGTGAATCTCTCAAGTGCTCAATTCTCATTAGCTGAGTAAAACATTTTTTAAAGTCTTCAGCCACAAGTTATATCCATTGTGTAGTGGTTTTGGTTACCATACTTTTTTTACTGAGAAGTAACTAACTGGGAGTTGAGGGCTTCTTAGGGAACTTGGACTTAGGGTTTGTTACTGAGTATTTCTGGAAACTAAGTTCTTGTGCTGTGGTTAATACCGCTGTGGTTGAGGTTCTCAACCTTAGTAAAGAAAATATCAACAATTCCCTCTGTCGGCTCTCTTGTTTATTTACAGTAAAAGTTCTCTAAACTGTTATTCTATGTGCATATAGAGCACTTCTCACATCTTGACTTCTTTATGACTGTGGGTCATACAAATTATAAACACTTACAGGGCCCTTATTATTCTTTATGTCCTAATTAACTGTAAGGTATGCATTTCTTCTACTGTTCTCAATAAGGATAACTTTCTCCTAAAGACCTCCAATGATGAAGACTCCACAGTCTTCCCTAGCAAGTATATCAACAGACATGAAGGGCTTCGCTATTATGCCTCATTTGGTCTTTACTGCTGCAGTCTAGGGAGAGCTGACTCATTCATTTGTTACTTGTAGGTAGAATTTCTTGTATTACTGATAATTCTTGATTGTTTTACACTTGACTCTTGAAATGCATTGGTCTGGCCAAGAACTATCTGGCTATCTGGCCAAGAGCTTATTAATACTGAGAAAAGAATAGGAATTACTTCGTGTGTCTTATGTGGTACATATCAAAAACTCAGAGGTGAGAAAGTTCATTAGAAGAGACAATTGTTTTCATCTTGGATTATATTGTCCCTGTGGCACCCCTTCAGATTTGAATCTGGCATTGGACAAATGCAGATATATATATCCGAATCAATATTTAGTGCAACTTTCATTGCCGAGTAACTCCTGTTAGTGAGAGCTGTACCTAAAGGATTTAAATCTGATGAGGTGGAGAAGTATTCCATGGGCTATAAAACTATCTCTGCAACAAATACTGTGAGGTTTATCAGTCAGTAGGACAATTCTCTTCTAATGTCACTAGAAGGTGCCTTCTGTCCCCTGTCTGAACCAGCCTACCATCCAGGAGGCTCTAAATACTTCTGGAAAAGTGTCAGAAAGTGCAGTCTGTAGTTGGTAAAAGGTGGGGAGCATGAGAAGAATGTGACATTCACCAGGAGTTGTGGAAATCTGTGTATACCCCTTTGGGTTTCAATATCACTTCTCTTATCAAAGTTTGGAAGGAATGCTTGTACAACAGTACATCATGTTTTGATAGCTGTGTAGTAAATCAGTGAAGAGGTATTAATGTATAAGTGGCAGCCTGTAATTGCACGGCATTACATGGACCCACAATGGTTTCTGCATATGCAGTATGATACCTCCTCGACTCCCTGCTTCTAGAAAGTGAGAAGAGTTTAGAACTGCCTTTTCAAAGCCAGCCAAAAGAAAGTAAAAATAACAGAGGTCTTAATGAATCCCTGCCAATTATCCAAAATGACTGGGCATGCTTTGCTTAGGTCAGAATTTTACTGGAACTTATCAGTGAGCAAGAAGTTCGTTTGAAATGTAACTATGCCAATAAATAGCCAAAACATAACACTTAGAAAACTCAGTAGACAGACAGCTCTCCCATTTGTCAGCAGCTTCTATTCCAGTGCACTGAGAACTGTGGGTGGTGTTGGGGGTGTTGTGGGAAGGTTTTGGGAGCGGGAGGTGATTGGAATAGTTTTAGTATGATGAGGACTATCTTTTAGCTAATCAGTTGTATGAGTGGAATTTTATCTCTACTGGGAGGTGAGCTCATTTGCCTTTACCGACCTCAAATCCATGTTTAGAAAAGAAAATAAGTAGAATGCATTCTTCATCTTGATGGCTTATTCTTACAAAACACAACTGCTTCTTACCACCCAGTGTCTCCTGAAAATTAGCTGTATTTTCATTTCGGTCTGTTTTGTACTTTCTTCTGCTGAAATAAAAAATGCAAGCCCTCAGATTAGCTCTTTGTATTTCTGGCTGGTTTTCAGTGATGGATTTTAGATCATCTCACAGCTCATAAAAATTTAATTAAAGTACTCCAGACACTTTCTTGTTGGTTTATTTCTTTCTTTGAGTCCAGACATAGACTAGAAATGAGATGGGGGTGTTTTATTCACTCTAAAGTTCACCAAAAGCTGGCTATCCATCCATACTAGCAGGCAAAGAATCTCCCAAGTCTGTGTAGTGCTTTCCAAACCCACTTTCATTGCCTGTTGGTATTTTTTGCTGGCAGTTCCTATGCCTACCCCACCCTTCTCTTCTAGCTGGTGCTTTTCTCTTCAGGAATGTGCACCTGATGAACCTGAAGATGCTCTTCTTGCCAAGTGACCATTTGGCAAAGAGATTTTGGGAGACTGTGGGAGTGGACAATGAGGGAGACAGAAGGAGGAAGGTTGTGGATGTGATTTGTCTAGGAACTGGCAGCAGATGGCTGGGAATAAGGCCAGAAGAGGAGATGAGCAGTGGGGAGCAGGAGCGAACAGTGAACTGGGCAGTAGAGGAAAACAGTCTAAATGCAGTGGGGGTCAAGGTTGCACAAGGGGAAGATAACTTAAGTCCATTCTGTGTAAATGTTTACATGGTGGCCACGATCCTTGGCAAGCTGTTGTGGAGCAGAAGTTGTCATATTTGAGTTCCTTTCCCTGTTTGAATAAAGTTGCTGGAAACAGAGGGAATTGGTGTATTGTGTGTAATGTTTTGTTTGTCTGAGGGCCAGGTTAGGCTACAAGGTATGGCAATATCTAGCTTACTGTGGGCAGCCAGCATGCTGTTTAAGTAGATAGCTCAGTGCTGTCTCAGCCTCCCCTTGCCCTGGGCACTGAGTACCCAGCCCTCTCTCAATGGTAGAGGTGAGAGAATGAGGCAGCCTTTCCAGTCAACATTACTTCAGGAGAGAGGCAGAGAATTCTGCGTGAAGGGGCATAAGGATTATTTAATGACATCTTGAGTTTGGCTGGTCAGCAGCAAATGGCCTTTGCTTCTTATATACTTGATTAAAAGACATTTCTGCTAAGCTAAAATTAATCTGGTTCCCAAGCCAACCTTTGGAAGATTTTCAGCAAACCACTTTCAAATACAGTGAGGACTTAGCTATATTAATCTTATTTTAGTAAATAAACTCAATCACAATTTTCTAAAGCCGTTCTATGAATCAATTTTATAAGGCTTCCTGGGTGATAGAGAGAGGAACAGCAATGTGCAGTGGGATCGAGGGCTCTCTTCCTCCATTTTCCCAGGCCACAGGAAGGCTGCTGGCACTAGATGGGCTGAGAGTGGAAGTGCGTGCTTCTGTGAGATGGAAAAAGTGACTCATCCATCCTCCTCCTTAAATACTGCTGAGGAAGGACAGCAAAGGCTGGATTTCTGTCCCTGTCCTTAGCTATAGAGACCTTTCTGTAAAGGAAGTATGGCTAGAGGAAAAGGGAGGGACTTAGAAGAGACAGATCCTGGTCAGTTCTGCTCAAGTCAGGCATGAGCCTCACGGCTTGCCTCAAGAAAAGGCTTCCCATCTTACTGACTGCGAAAGGAAAATTCCTTATGCAAGCGTTTGCAAACTTCTCCTTTCTGAGTTGGTCACCTATAGCTCTCCCAGCTGTCACACTGAAGGATCTGCTCCAGACTTCAAGACCAGCCATAAAAGTGATGAGAAAAATAATTTCTTAAGAAGATAACTGAATAGGATACATTATATTTTGCTGTTGCTTCAGATAGAACTAACACATACTGGAAGCACCAATAAAATGAGGGAATTCAAAACTAATAATAGTGTCTCTCTGTAAGATACACTGTAGATTTTACTCCAGCAGTTTTAACTTAGTGGGGTTTTTTTTAAATAGGCAATTGTCAGTAAGAGACTCAAGCTTGCAATTGAATTGAAGTTTGTAGAAATATACATTGGAAAGCAATGCTAAACTTCTTGAACTTACACACATTAAGATAATAGTCCAGTTTGTTCTAAAAGAGCATAATGAGGGAATTCAGTGAATGGGAATTACATAAACTCTTCCATTGGTGGTGAAGGACGTGATCTATAAATTAGGAGATTGAGAGTAAACAGGAAATTCCACAGAACAATTTCAGGATAAAGAAACTATAGCAGCAGATGGAAAGATGTTTCTGTTGGAAGATTTTAGAAGTTGGTTTTGATACCATCTACCTTTTTTTAAAAAGAAAAAACTGCTCCTTCTTCACGTTTTAGTTGTGAGTTTCAGCAATGCATTAGTGGAGCAACGCTAGCGCCAGCTGCAGCAAAGTGCTACACAACTCTTCTCAAAAATCACTGTTCCCATTTCGCAACTTCATGAGCACGATGCATTGGAAAAGCACCCTAAATATGTCAATATATGGACAAAGTGTGTTTGAATATGTTTGGGGTTTCCTTAGGGCTTAAGGAAGAGAATAGATAAATGGAAACTAGATCCTGCAATGAAAAATCATTGAAGTCTTTATGCCTAATGTATCTTCTATGATGTAAAGAAGATGGGCGTATATTTTCTACTCAATTTTATGGTATAGATCAGGCTATAGTAATAACTCCTACTGTCAACTAGTCACAAAAAGACTTACTCAGTCTTCTTATTTCATCAGCTTTTCAGTCTGACAACAAATTCAAGTTTCTTTCTACAAGAATATTCCCAGAGAAATATTAACATTCCTACTCAGTAAAAGTTGGGCCTTTCAATATTTTTTTTTAAATGGACAGAAATGTTCGTGTCCACAAGTTGTTATTTTCATAGCAACTGCTTTGTAAAAGAACAAAAAAAAACAATAGAAGAGAGACTAATTAGCAAATAGTTTGAATGCTTGAGATAAGGAATCATAATGGCTAGTAGGAAAGAAGAAACCTCACGTTTTAAGATAGTTTCTCAGCGAGCTGCATAATAATGTCCAAACATACTTCCTTTTGGCACATGTTGTTATACACAGACAAAGAAACAGGAAAAGATTTTTTTTTAGTTCCCTGTTTCAGAAGCATACTCTAATGGAGAATTCAGCCATAAAAGTACATTTTTCTTGCTAAAGAGAAAAGAATAGCCTCAGTTTTGTGTGAAGCTCTGTATTACAGTTGGAGGAACACAACTTTCAAAAGGATGCTTTGGTACATTAGGTTCTGGTTTTCATCGGTGCACTGTCTTGGCTCAATGTTACTGATGTGCTCTACAAATGCTAATAGATTGTAAGCCAGCTTATAGTTGATAAAGAAATATGGCCCTTTGCTATGCAGAGCGTGAATTTTCAAGGCTGCTGTAGACATAGCAATGGACAGAAAAGCTGCCCAGTGCAGTTGATATTGGGCTTTTCAGTTGTTGTGGGATCTAAATATAGAAAGCTGCCTATATCAAGATGTCTATCCATATCAGTCTCTGGAGGTGGACCTCCAGAGACTGGAGCTCAGCAGGCACACAATAAGGATGATGAGCAAATGTGAAAGAACTGTGGCTTCCCTCCTCCACAAAAATGGACATCTGCATGCCAGCATGAGGAGCTTTCTGTGTGCAAGTGTGTGTGTTTGTGTGTGCAAGACTGCTTACTTTTACTGACCAAATCACTCTTGCAATTAGCAAGAGTTTACTGTGAAGAAAAGTCATTAAAACCATTTCAGAAAAGTTTTCTTTGTAATATGATATAACCAAAAAGATAAACATGGACTTCTTTGACAACAGTTCCAAGTTAGTGTAGCAGATTGAGTTACAGTGATTATTATTTGCATGGAAATTTATTCCTAATCTGAAAAGAAGACTTGACTCACTAAAGTGATGCAAATAATGAGGAAAGGATACAGTTTGCAACTGCAGAACATGACACCTATTGAAGCAACAAAGACAGACATTTGAAGAAAGGTGCTGATCCACAGATGCAGCTGTAGGACCTTTGCTGATGCTGAAGAAGGAAAGCTATGATGGAGCTCAGAATAAAACTAGTCAGGTCTGCAGAGTGTTAATGTGGTATCTTAGCTATGAAATCACAGTACTGTTCTTAATTTCTGCTTGTTGTCCCCATGTAACTATTTGGTACTGTCTGTTTAATTTCAAGGATACTACAGCCAGCCCTGCAGTGCCAATGCCCCTACAAGCTCTGTTCCTCAGTCTTCTTGAGCTTTGTCCTCTTCCAGTAGAGTATGAGGCAGAGGAAGGGGCAAGAGGCAAGGACCAACTGTCTTATCCTGATACACAGTGAGGAAATGGGTGGAATATGCATCTTGATCCAGGAGCTTGGAAGCTGTGCTGGATCCTTTTCTTTGAATGTAGTCAAACTGAAAAGGAGGAGATAAATTCTGTCTGTCATGTATGAGGATGACTTCTTTGGAAGACCAACAACAATCAAGACTTCCTCACTCCCCTGTGAAAATTCCAGGGTATTCAGTGTGAAAAATCTGATTTCTTGCCTCATTGAGATATACTTTAAATATTCTAGCTGGATCACTCTGGGGGACGTTGACGCCACTATAAATAAAACTACGCAAGCAGTCCAGCTATGATGCCAACTAATCTCAACAAGTATAGTCTTCAAGTGCAGCTGAATATTAAACCTATCACAAAAGCTCACATAGGAGGAGATGACTGTGCAGTAGCAATTTTGTTTAACATTTCTTCACGTCTGTGGCTAACGATGAGTTCTTGAGTGCTTGAGTGCGCTAGACACTACTAGAAAAGGGAAGGATTTTGCAGCTCCTGGCACTGCATATTATATACCAGCAGGGAAAGCAAAGATTTATTTTTGCATGCTGAATGAGAGAGAGAATGAAGTGCTGAGAGCTCTGTAACGTTTCATACTCTCTTAGACGCAGAGAGTCAGATGAATATTGTTGGAAAGAATGTGTTTATACAAGAATCATATTTATCTCAGAAACTGGGATCCTAACATTAGACAAGGCATGGGGTAAAAAAGCTGAGCATGTAATAACTCAGCAAAATTCCTGCTTCTGCCATGTATTTCAGTAAGCTTCAATTGCTTATTTTTAGGGGATTGTTTTAGAACAGCCCACATACAATTTCTTTGCAATAAACGCTCACATATAGACTGAGAGAAAATAAAATATATTCATTAAGACAGCATTGTTTTTCAACTTCCCTTAACTGTCATGAGACAAACAGTCACAAATGGTACTCTTTAAATGCATGCATTTCAGCCTTGAAAAAAAATAGTCACATGGCTTTTGGACAAAGCTCAGTCTCAACCTTGCACCGCATTGCAGGTTGTTGATAGCACAATCTGGATGGATTCTTCTGGGATCTCAGAGTACATTCCCATGCTCTTTGACTTCATTGATTTAATGGTAAATGGCACATTCTTGGAATGCTTTCAGCGGAAGGATTCTATATAATATGAATAGGAATAAGCATGTGAAATAGTTTGTATTTTAAGCAGAGCTGTTATTCCCTCTTGTTATATTAGTGTGGTTTCTTTCATTCCCATGTTATTCCTAAAGCCTGTTATGGTGAGACATGCTGAGTTATGTGAAACCAGAGTTAAACTGGCCTTTACTCTAAACTGCTTTCGAAGAAAAAAAAAAAAAAGAGAGAGAGAGAGACATTGGAAATCTTCCCATCACACATCTGTTAGATGTTAGACCCAAATTTGTTCCCAGTTCAGCTGCACTGGTCTAGTACTGGAGGGGTAATTGAACTCAGTGGAGTTAGAGTTGACAAGGCAATAGAGTTTGTTGCAATATACTTAATGTTTAAGTAGCAGTGGTGGCTAAAATAAATCCCAAATTAAGAAAATCTTACAGTGAAAAGCAGAGACATCTATGAATCATAGATTTTAACATAGAGAAGCTATAAATGTCCTATTCCACCCTATATTCAGTCTGTACTATCTTTTGAATACCCTTTGCTTTTTCACTAATTCTTTAGAAATACATCTGAGTTCTGATTTGCATCCTGTACACTTGCATTTCAGTTCACATGAATATTAGGGAAAATAAAAGTTAAAGAACAATAAAAGCCCATTTAATTACGATGAGTGTGCAAGCTGTTACTGCCTCACTTTGGTTATCAAAGCCATATTAGTCAGAAGCTACACTTTTAAGAATAACATGAAAAATAAGGAAGACTACATTTCTGCTTAACCTCCTTTTGGAAGATTGCAGCAGGGGAAAGGAGAATAAAACTTTCTCTGTAACAGCAGCTGAAGAGATTCCCTCCAGCATGAGGAAATCTTAGACTGGAATAAGGCCAGGAGAGCCAGCTTGGTGACATTGGCTCCATTCACAGCATAGCAGGTGTAAAGGCAGGAGAGAGAAAGATCCAAACATGCTGTCATCCAGCAGAAAAGTGAAGAGATTGCTCTTGAGTAGTGTATGGCAGAATAAATGTTAACAGAGCCAGTTCTACTGACCTGAAGTATTTTCAAGACTTGTGATATTTTATACCTAAAAAGGCAAAACTGAGAATTTTTTTAATAGGACTGAGATGGAAAACTACATTTGGAAAAAGAAATATAGCTGTGCTCTAGGCTTGAGCCCAAGTTTCCCATGTCTCCTCTGAGTTCTGTAGCCATTTGCTAGCACAAGAGTTGACACTTTCTCTCATTTTGACCAAAACTCCAATTTTGGAATGGGGAACTCTGTCTCATTTTAACTTCTCAATGTCATCTAAACTAATCTGTTCAAGTAATCTTTTCTGACAGATTGGTGTTTTCTGGTAAGAAAAATTCAGCAAAATAATCCTAAACAGCTCTGGTTTTAAGGCTTCTTAAGTGCAGTGCTGAACTCTCTTTGGACTGACCTCAGAATAGGTGACTTGTGTGGCTGTATGTTCCCAGCTTTGTTTAGCCCTGCAGGTCTAGAAAAGCTGTAAGTATGCAGTGGCTGAGCATGTGTTTCCTATTGTTTTTTAACAGCAGGAATAGTGATAAGCTCTTATATGGCCTACTTGGGATCTGTAGGACTAGTAGCTCTTAACTGTACAGATTTTTTGGCAGTCATGTCCAGCCTTCAAACACAGCACTTCTCGACCAGGACTAACTGCAGCTTATTCATTGCTTTACCATCCATGGGCATAACATTTCGCTCTGAGTAGTACTGCTGAGAGCACACTGTATTCCTGTTATTATTACATGACAGCTCAAGGTTTTTGGAAACCTCCTCTCTCAGACTGTTTATCCATCTACGTTGATATTCGTCTAGAGATATGTTTTACTGTCTATTTACTTACAAATGTGTCAGAAAATTGTCTACAAATAAAATGTGGATAAAAACATTTGGTATTTTGCTATTAACAGTTGCCAGTAAAATTTTTCTGTCCACATTTTTTTTTTAAATGTTAAAAATATATAATGATGGGAAAATGAATATAGTTCAATAATAAAAGGTATATCATGTCAGAGCACATTCAGTTTATTCTGACTATTCCATAATCAAAATAAACTGACAAAAAAAACCCCTACTTATTTTGTCCATTCAGACTAATAGGGTGCACTATTTGGACCCCATTTCCAGAATCTTTTCTCACGGGAATTTCCCTCTAATGTCATGGATAGTCTGTCTGAGCAACAACTAAACAGTTGGGCAAAACCACAATGATTGTTGCAAGCATCTGATTATAATTACTAGCAAAAGTTCCAATCCTTATTTCTCAAGCTATTGCTCCAAATCTTTAGCTAGTAGCACCACATACAAACATTATGATGGTTATTTTGGTGGGTTTAGGCATTGGGCAGCACAGACAAATTTTGGAGCAAGTTCATGGGAGTGGGTCAAAAACTCTCTGCCATGACTGCAACTTGTAAGCAATTTTCCAGCAGACTGAACAGAGCATGTCAACAGCGATGGGAAATTATCTGAACTAACCAAACCAACTTACACCATGAATGAGTAGTCTTTCTGTGGAGATAATGAGGAGGGAGTAGACTAGAATGGTGTAGGACCTAAACAAGGAGCTCTGAATTTCATGCTTGTGATATTAAATGGCCTTGGGATATTCATTTTCCATAGTACCTATGCTCATTTTTGATGTTATGATCTTCATGTAGGGGATTAAAATGGATCACTCCAATTGTTTTGTGAAATTTTCGTAAGTTTACATAAAGACAGCCAAGTACTGCACATGAGCTGTTCATTTTTTTTTTATGTTTGTAGAGCCTATTGTAGATCAGAAGTGTGGATATGAAAAGTCTTCTTTACTCAAGGGAGATGGGCAGCTCTGACCAGGATTGTAGGTGTACAAGTACTGAGTGCTACTCTATTCCTCTGAGTCCACATGAAGATCAGTGGAAAGACAACCTGATACTGTAGGGTGACACCAAAGACTCCCTTAGGCGAGGCAGGTTGATAGAGCTCACAAAGGAAGGTCTCCTGTATTCACCCCTTCCTTCCACCTTCCCCAGAGGAAATCCACACAGAAGATGATACAGGGATGACTATGTTGTATGGCTTGTTTCTGTGTGCCAATGAAGGCTTAAGAAACTTTTCTGGCAGATGCTGTGAGAAGGAGTTAACTGATTGAGATAACTCAATTTGAGCAATCCCCTTAAATAGGCACCACCAAAAGTCACTGGTCTCCCATTAGGCTCTTGTGGTCTTTGGGAAGAACAGCAAGGACAGCAGCTGCTCTGTGCAACACCCATCTCTCCCTCAACAGAACTGATGAGCTTCAATCAAGAAATTAGCATGGGCTTAATTTAACTGGAAATAGTTCCTGGTTTGCATTTTTCAAGCTGCAGTAGCAGGGCAGTGAGGTATAACCAGTGACTTCCTGACTTCTAAGGCAGTAATCCCACCAGGAATGCCTGTGGGTGGCTCTTCCATGCACTGCTGCACATCAGGAATATGTTACAGCAGTGATGCAAGAGTGTCTGCAAGACAAAATTTAATCTTTACAAAAGGAATCAGTAATTACAGTTTTTTGAAGAGTTCATACCACAACATTATCACAGATAATTACTCAATGTTGTACTATCTAAGTCTCCTGAAGGATATGTAGGAGCATTTTAAAAGAGGAAGTTCTAAATACTTGAAGTTGCTTCACAGGTTTTCCCATGCACCCCTCAATCCTTGTTTGCAAAAAAAATAAGAAGTAGGTGAGGCTGCAGACAGCTGACCTTGAGTGAGATGTTGACAATCATATCATATAATGTCTGTAATACAGTATGAAAGTTATCTGAAAAGATAAGCATCTTTTGGGCCATATCTTGAAGATCATTAAATGCCTGCTTTTCGAGTCTCACCTAGTCCATGACTTCCTGTGTACCCATGGAGAACATGCTAATTGTCAACTTTGTTATGATGTCATTCTGGAGTTATTCTCCAGTTTCTTTGATTTGTGTCCACTCAAAATGACCTGCAAGATCCCCTTTTGAGGGCAGTTGTGTCTGTCTCAAGCATCAGACTTCAATCCGCATCCTTGGATATGCCTGATGTGGAACAAAATATATTGATTACAGCTAGAATCCAGATTTTAATTAATTTCCCAAAACTTGATATCAACTGTGTCATCACATTTTACATCTGGAACTGGTACTAATGCATTTACTGAACACATACACGTTCCATTGAATTTAGGAAAAGAAATGACTAATAATGTAAGAACATTTTAAATGGATGCTTGTGTATTTTCTGTTCAGTCTCAGAGATTTAACTGATTTTTTTTTCACTGCACATCTTTGGGACAGTGTAATAAGTCACACTCCTGTGTGGCTTCCACTGTTGTAAATTTCTCTGTGTTTTGTTAATTATGAGGGTGGAAGCATGCTTTAGCTAGCACGTGAATGAAGAAGGCTTCAATTACATCACAGCCTGGCTTTTTCTGTTTATATTTTTGTCACTGTATATTATTATCCCAACACATATCTTCTGCATTTCTTCTGTGAAGCTGTTAAAAGCTGCACAAAAACTGCTGAAATGTTCTTCCAAGCCTCTTCCTCAGTGTTTTCCGTAAATAAAAGAAATCCTGTTTGTGTTGAAGGATTGGTGATGATGCTGAAGCAGTGTAATAGAAGCCATTACCAAATATCGAACTGGCAGAAATTGACTCAATTCAGAAGAGCTGGTCTGAGACCTGCTTCTCTCTTGAGGCAAGATAGGGAGTGTGATACCTGCATGTTTTTCTACAAAGGGTGGAAGGGAGTCCACGTCTCCATGAACTTCAGAGAGGTGAGCATGAGGAGGTGCTGGGCACTGACTGGAC
This sequence comes from Colius striatus, assembly GCF_028858725.1. Lineage (NCBI taxonomy): Eukaryota > Metazoa > Chordata > Aves > Coliiformes > Coliidae > Colius > Colius striatus. The sequence continues at coordinate 59,456,365 of NC_084759.1, forward strand.
AGAAGTGTTCTCCTCAACAGGTGTTTATCATCTCCAGTTCACTGCACAGGAGTGATATTACTGTTAGCTCAGTGCAGACCAGCCTCAAGCCAGCATCAGTATCTTCACACATTTACTCAGTGCGGAATGAGAAGGCTGTAACTTTGCTGGTTTATCCTAGAATCACTCTTTAATATCAGGCAAACATTAAGGTAAAAGTAAAGTTTATGGTAATTTGTTCTTTAATGAAATACTTAGTTTAGCTACTGTTAGTCTAGAGACAGTGCATGTGTTCTTTAAAAGCCTACCAATTGATATTGTTTAGAAAAAAGAATTTTTTTTTCTCAGGAGTCCTTGCTGATATCTTTCTGGGGGGAAAAAACAGTAACACCAGAAATTTTTTCAGTCTAGTTCAGAACTGCAAGGTCTGTGTAAAGCAGTAAATTGAGTAGAATAACAAGTCTGATGAGGTTTTCGCTGAGGTTATTGAAGCATTGCAGAACTACAAGCATAGCTTTCCACCTAAATACTGCACACATACACAAATATTGCCTGCAACAAGCACACAGTTATTGTATTCACAGGCAGATTTCTATATACTTGCATCTTGGTTTTTGTTAATAGTGCTAACTGTAACTAGATAGTTTATGGTAAATATCAGTGTTTAACAGCAAGGAAGTACACTACCTCATGTCAATGACCGAATCTCCTTGTCTGTTTTAAAGCAACTAGAGTGCTTTATGGCTTGTGTTCAATACACAGAGATCTGAAGACAGCAAACCAAAAGGAGAATAAATACACACAAACCTGGAAAAAATCTGGAGAGACCACAGATTGGAAAAAAGTCTAAGCCATAGACCCGTAGAACAGCTGAATTGCAGGGTCTTAAGGAGGATTTTGAACACCAGGTGTATTGCTATATTGCACTGAATCACAGAATGATTAAGCTTGGAAGGAACCTCTGGAGATTTTCTAGTCCTAGTACCCCTGCTCAAGGAAGGTTAGCTAGAGCAGATAATGTCTGCTCAGTCTTGGTTATTGTCCAGGTGATTTTGGAGTTACCAGTCTCTAAGCTGTAGTGACTCAGCCATCCACGTTATCACAGCCTGTATCACTGTAGCACTCAATAAAAATATTTCTCAGAGCTTGTTTGCTTTCGTATGACAAGTGTCCTTTGCTTCTTGAGGAAAAGCAATTAGAAACACAGATGTTAGCTCGCCTAGGAGAGCTAGCATTGGCTCTTTTCAGAAGCTAGGTAAAAGCCATAAGCTCTCCCAGATGTTGAAGGGGTAAGAAAGTTTAAGTTGAAACATTTTTTCTTGGAGAAAGGGAAGAGGGAGGTCAAAAACTCGGAGGAGCTGCATGAACAGGAAGTGTGTTTGTTACTGTCTCTGTCAGAAATACAGAAGACTCACAGTTCTTGTCAAAACTGAGGTCATTTCAGGTAGCTGAAGGATCAAAGACCTAGATATCTAGGATACACATGTTCCAGCATTAGTTTTTTAGAAAGAAGGAGTAGTGTCAAGTTTATATCTTGTTTCCTTTCATCCTTGCCGGTAGCAGGCAAGGTAAAGCAGGAGAGGCATCCTAGCAGAGGTTTGGAGTCATGGTTAACCTGTGAACTGTGCCATTCTGATCTTTTGTCACCAGCAATTTGAATTTCCCTGATGATAAATGCAGCCATTAGGCTGATGGAAGCATTTCTACAAGTACATTATCCATTAATTAATCCAGTACATTAATGTATCCAGTACATTAATGAAGACAGCATGTCATTTTGCAGCACTGATTTCTTTGACACAGCTAATAATGCAAGCAGACCCTCTTTTAGCCAAGAAGGCACTAAGTTAAAAAGCTTGGAGGCACTCCAAAATCAGAATCTGCAACACTGAAGATGCTGTCCTCAAGCTGAAGCCTGAAGCCTGAAACCAGTCCCCAGTGGTGTGACCCAAATGAGTAGTCATGATGAGTTCTTTATCAATCTCTCTGGTATTTTCATAGAACATGAAGACTTCTTTGTTCCTCCTTGTCTGGAAGATTTCTCTTTTCCTCACATGACCTTCATTTACTGTCAGTTAGAGAGCAAGCTAGAGCCTGTCAAACTAATGGCATGCCCTTCAAGTAAAGAAATTTGTCATTACCATTTAATAGCATATTTGCTCCCCTAATATTTGCAGAATGAAAAGGAGTAAAGGCTCAGACACAGTTATTTTCTCTGATTCTGCTTAACCCACACTGCCTCTGATAAAGAGTTAAAAAATCTCCAGTAGCTTTTGAAATCAACATTTGAAATGATAAATAGGTTTTCTCCTTGAACAGCTGTGGAATTGTCTGCTGCTGATGTTCTGGAGAACATCCTTTCCCATAAGTGATGAGATTTTGGAATCTGAAGAATATGTGTGGGCACTCTTGGCCCCAATCTTTTCTACCTCAAACCGAGTATAACAGAAAAACTAGATCTTTCATAATCCGTCTGGAGAACTATACCTCCCTATTCAAGTTTATACGCCACTCTTGACTCCTTTCAGGACTCTTATTACAAGTTACATTCAGCAGGGAGAGTATTTTGTTCAGGCAGATGATACAGAACTATTTCCTTCAGGATTCAAAATATTTTTACTTCTTCCTGATTTCCAGGGGGAAAAAAAATGCTTATGTGGGATCACAGAGTTTGTTCTAATACAGTCAACTTATAAAATCATCTGTGAATCTGTGCGTACAAAAGATGGGAAATGTAATTGTATTGTGTAAAAGACAACTGCTGACAGTTTTCAATATTTCTGTTTACTACCTGAAAATAACAAAACTTCACATAGAATATTTAGACTATTTGTTGGTTTTGAAGACCAACCCAACATGAAGCCAGACTCAGTTTAAAGACTGTCAGAAGTGATTGCGTTAGAGTAATTGTGACATCCACTGAAGAAACCATGTCCACTGAAAAGCATAAAAGGGTTCATTTAGCTTCAGTCTAAGCTGACTCAACAGTAGGCTTCAGCATAGTCCCAGCTGCTGAAGTTTCTAGACCATCCGCGATTGATACTGATATGAAGATTAGCAAATCGTGTTGAGAAAACAACTGTGCAAACTCCGTTCAGATGATCTCATAGAACCCTGCTGCTCTTGAGACCCATCTGTCCAGGAACGTTAGGAGGAAAAGAAAGATGTTTCTTATTCTCTTATTCTGCATCAACAATGATTCTTCATATTGCCCGCACACATCTGCCTTAAAGCCCCTCGTTCTTCCTGGTGGTTCGGAGCCAATCATCTGGCCTTGCTGGGAACTCGGAGACCATCCCAAACTGTAAATTCCCATGACCAGAGGGTGAGGGTGTCTAAGGTCTGTCTGCACCAAATCCCTTGTACATACTGCTAGAGCGTGTATCCTGAGCTCCCATGGGGAGAGGCACACAACTTATTAAAAAAGTCACAGCCCCCTGTAAGAGTGTTAAATTCTTTCTACGGTTAAACAGCCAGTAGTAACTTACATTGGCATGATCACATCAGTTTTGATAGCTGTTCCCACCACAAAAATAGTTATGCTTTTTGTTTAAACAGAAGACGAGCACAGAAAAATTGGCATATGATAGAATGAACTGCTGCAGGGGTTTTAATTTTCACATACTCTTAAACTCATGGAGCCTGATGAGCTTAACATTTTGGCCAGTTGCACAATTTGGAGATTTCAACAGTGAATGGTTTTTGGACAGAAAAAAAATGTTCTCACAAATATGAAAAGTGAACAGATGTTACTATTGGTGCTTCCAACGCCTGCTGACAGAAAACATCTGTGCTGAACTTCCTGAATTTTAGGATCTTGAGAACACTCCCACACACCACCGAAAGCCATTTGAAAGCAATTGGGCTGGCGGATCGGCTTTCGGGTCTATGACTGAATGTTCTAACACGAGCAGGTGCTGGTTGTTGTCTTGCCTTGAGGAGCCCAGCTAGCCAAACAGCAAGCAATCCTACAGCTATCCATCCCACTCTATTGTGCAAGTTTTTTTGTGTTTTCTGAGAACTGTGGTTTTAAAGAAGTCACAAAAAGCAGCTGATCTTAGTAATATGATGTTAATAAAATGAATGGAATGAACAGAAAGAATGAAAAATAAAGACTTTGCTGTAGATACTAGCAGATTAGGAGAATTACGCCACATTGTATGGTGCCCTGGAAAGTGTCTGGCTTTTTTAAATCGTGTCAAAGCCAATGTTGAATTTTCTTCTGCTTTGAAGACATACTCGTTGCACTAAGAACAGGTGAGGCATTTTGCTGTTCCTCAAAATGCTCAGTCAAACGTTTAGTAAGTGTCATGACCAAAGTTTGCCCTTTCATACAAACATCATACAGCAACTGTCATGGAGTAACTGGGAGTTCCCTGCTTCCTCCTGCTCCACACCCATTGTCTTGACACTTGTCTGGTGGTAAGAGCAAATTTGGCAAGGTGATTTTCCTCTCTGGTGAATTTCTGGTTGGCTATCAAGACAACCTTCTCCAATTAATTAAATAGTAATGAATGTTTTGCAAGAATATATTAGTGTTCTGTAAAACATCATTATCTTATGATCTCAACTTCAAGTTGATTCCAGATAATATCTCTAAGTTATTTTAGTTAACTCTTTCTTAAAGACAGTGTTTAGTTGAACGGCAGAAGGACAATATTTACATGTCAATACAAATAGGTTTTTTCTGGTTTTATAATTGTCTTAGGTTGGCACTCTGTTTTATGAACAAAGAGTAGCTCTGTTAAACTGCACTTCCACTCTCACACTAACCCAAAACATCCATGTAGGTTGCACAGTGTCAGGCCAGAGCCTTATACCAGCATTTTAGCAGAGTGCAATATAGGCAGAAGTTTTGTTGTGCCCTGGATAAAGAGATGTCCAGGGACAGGTAATAAAGCTGATGAAGGATCTAGAGAACAAGTCTTATTAGAAGCAATTGAAAGAGCTGGGGTTATTTAGCCTGGAGAAGAGGAGGCTGAGGGGAGACCTTATCACTGTCTACAGCTATCTGAAAGGAGGTTGTAGCAACATGGGGGTTAGTCTCTTCTTCCAAGTATTGAGTGATTGGACAAGAGGAAATGGGCTCAAGTTGCACCAAGGGAGGTTTAGATAAAATATTAAAAGAACTTTTTCACTGGGAGGGTTCTTAGACTCTGGCACAGGTTGCCCAGGGATATGGTGGAGTCATCATCCCTGGAGTTACTTAAAAGATGCATAGATGAGATGCTAAGGAACATGAGTTAGTGTTGGGCTTGGCAGTGTGAGGTTAGTGGTTGGACTTGATGATCTTAAAGGTCTTTTCTAACCAAAACAATTCTGTGATTCTGTAATTTGGCGAAAAATGATAGAAACTGAGCTAAGAAGCTATATTTATATTTATATTTATATTTTATATATTTATATATATATATAGATTAAAAAAAAATGTGTTTATGTGGCTCCTAGCAACCTGAAACACATATCTGCATAGCCAGAAAGGAAGCAAAATAGGGACCAGATGATATACTTGGAATAAATGGCCATACTTCTGAGCACACAACATTATCATCTGATCACTTTTTTTATGTTGAAACTTTTCTAACTTCCAGGAAAATCCTGTTTTGCACCACCATAACAACGGTTCTGGCATATACTGCCTGTCAAGTTTAGTAAATATATTTCATTTATATCCAGTTCCTTTTTCATGCAACATCATTTCCATACTGTAGTTTACTTAAGTCTTAATCCTAACTGCTAAACCCACAGTTCCAGGGCTTGATCTTTTTAGAGTGTTACCTCCTTGCAGAGTTTAGAAAGCAGCAATGTGGAGATCAACATTTAAGCTGGGAACCTAAGCCACTTTTATAGACAGCTAAGAAAAATGGACACGTTCAGGGTGCATTTGTTTGACGTAGTTTGAATATCTGCATTAGGATATATCATGCCTTAAGTTGTCACCCTCATCTGATTGGAGCTTTGGATGACTATGCTGCATGGAAATAAATGTTCACATCTGTTCAATAAATACAATCCTTAAAACCAAGTTTGGTTGCTTTCAAGTCATTGCAAGTCCCATCACATAATTCAGTAGAGCATATTCACTGAATAGATATATTTGCTAATATATGTCTTAATTCTGATCCCGAATTTCCCAATTTGTCTGTGCAGCTGTACTCCATCAGAGACGTTCTTTTGGACTTTCAGAGCTATCCCCTCACTGAGTCTGCAAACAAAACCACCCTTCCTCTCAGCCCACTGCTTCCTTCCCACATCTTCTCTTCCTTCTTTCCTCTACGTAATAAACTTTTGGAGACAGAGCATGGAAATCCTTGTGAGATTTTGTCTAGACTTGCCCTTTCTGATGTTTGTCTTTCAGAGACTATTGCCATGGTCCCAGTATTGTTCTTTCTATAGCAGCTCTGCAAAGCACAGAAGGCATTTCTGACATGCACTTCTATGTTCTTTGTGACATGAAGAAACTTTTGACTGGTTCTTTTGAGTCTTTCCTTGGCGTACGTTTCAGCTTGTATTTTCTTCTACGCGTGTTTCATCTCCTTGGGTGACATGGCAGCTTTCTGGAAGATCACAAATTAGATCAAACTGTGGGAACAGAAAACAGGATGAAATTATTTCATTTACCGACTAAAGAAAAGAGCTGTGGCTTCTGGTAAAGAAAAGCTTTTCATAGTTGGGGGTTTTTTAAATGGAGATTTAATGTTTATTTCTTCCTTAATTAAAAAAAAAAATAACACAAAAAACAACCCAAAAAAACTTCTGCTAGCTGAATCACAGCTGTGGAATTACTGTTAATGTCATTTGGTCACCACTGTCCTGAGAAAAAATATCCCATGTCCAGACAATGTAGTTGAAAGAGCAGCAAATTGTTACCATGCCACTAGGCTGAACTAGCCTCATTTTTTAGTTATTTTTAACTTAAAGTGAATTTTATAATTCTTTTGTTTACATTTTGATACAAATAAAAGAAAGCTTTTTAACAAATGAGAAGGAAAGAGGGGGTTTTTTCTGAGAAAATGAGCTGGAATGTGAAACTCAGCTAAATAACCTCCTCTGAAGTAGCAAAAGCTAAATTAAAAATAGAAATAACCATTAGCTGTGTGGTATTTTTTTTTAAGCCTTCTGTCTCTTACAGTACTTCTCTGTCTTTAAGAATTTAATATCACATCACTTAAGGCATGTGAGAAAGGTTTGCTTCATTTGCTTATCAATATTCCAGTTAGATTGCAAAAGTACATCCCTCCCTCATGCTAATGCCAGCCCTTAGAGTAGAATATAGATTCAGAACATAAGTGTGAGATGATACAGGCCTGTGGCATTAAATGTCAATTTAGTAATCCGATGGAGAAATAAAATAGTGAGTTTTTCTCACTCGCTTTAGAAGACCAAGTCCCTCTACTCCATGAAATAAAGGGTGAATGGAAAAACACGACCACTTCAGCTTGGGCTGCATGGTGAATTTCATCCTGTTTCATTTGCACTTTCCCAGTTGTCTCATTTTGAGACATTTTGCAGGACACCTTCTACTCTTGTTGCCATACACCTCACACAAAGATGTTTTGACTCTACCTGAACTCCTTATCAGGTTTCCTGAAAGTTATAACATGCTCTGGAAATGTGCACCTGTGGTGGTCAGGGCTGTGTGCAGTGGCAACGGCTGGTGCCATCTAGTGAGGAGCTTCTGAATGCTCACTGCAAACTAAGATTGATCTTCTGTCTTTTAGAAAATAGGAATTATTACAGTCCTAAAGATACAAAAATAAAGTGACATGTTAATCTGTTTAACAACCAAGCCTACACAAACTTCAGGACTTTTTCTCACAGATAATCTTTCTTTCCAGTAGCTACCATTAGCTATGGTTTGGCCTATGTATTTCTATTTTCAACCATTAAACAGATTGTTTTGACCTACTTTTCCCAGGTGGAATTGTAAAATTGTTTAAATCTTGCCAAAATGAAACTCTGATTTTCTGAGGTGGATGGAACCATTCAAACTACTTTATCAATATACATCACAAGGATGTAGAAATGAACCAGTGTCTTCTGCATCATGGTAGATGATGTGCTCATCAGTGAATGAAGTTGACCCAGCAAAGCTTTGAAAGTGAGGTGTTTTAAACTTCATTTATGCCAATAACCACTGGAAGTGCAGGTAAACGAAAATTTCAACTTAGTACAGCTAGCAGGGAAGGAAGAGTACACATGTATCCCTGCCACAGAGAGGTTAGGCAAAAATAGTCAGTTAAGACCCTTAGAGTCTTAAACTTGTTTTGGGATTGTTTCTGTAAATAGTCAGAGGACATTGTGTGTTGAGCTGTCTGTAGATCTGTCCATTCTGGGCAGCTCAGGGCCACTGGAAGCTGACTCGAGCTAGTTGAGGTATGGAAGCAAGATGCTCCCTGTGGTGTACTTTTCACTGCCTCTCAGTCCAAAGCTATGAAGCCCCATAGCTGAAGTATTTCTGGCACAACATGCATTGCGTGAAACTGAAGCCCAAACCTTTCCCTCACATATTCCTCTTTAATATGTTCAATCCATGAACTCCTGGACTTACACTCTGGGAGAAATTCTAGGTGATATATCCATTCCATACTGACTCAGCATGCTGCAACAGTCCTGGAATATGTTCCTTGTAGTTTGTATTTTGAGGGGTGGGGATAGCACTAAGGTCGTACGTTTTTCAGTTGGGTTCGACAATTGCTTTAGTATGCCTGCCTCCATGGAAGATGCCTCAGAGAATCACAGATTCCCTACATTAACACCTTGTTCTCCCCATTTTGCCAGGATTGCATTTGAAAACTTTTCTGTTTCTTTCATGTGTGCTTGTGGAGACACTTTTTCCTGGGTTAAGCACTTCTAATGAACTCAGAAATTGCT